>NC_044051.1:0-72500 GCF_902167405.1 Gadus morhua | reverse complement strand
TTATTAATTAGACTGTTCTGACCCCATACTCTCTGCCTAGGTTTTAGTTTTAGTGGTTGGCCTGTGTGTTATTAATGTGTGTTTTCTTTTGTTGTACTTTGTGTATTAACGTTTTCCGTTTTGGCCTATGGATGGCGCATTCCCACATTCCTTGCAACGCTTTTCCCAAAAATTCTCCCCAGAGGAAGAAGCCAGTAATGATGGCGGTAGATTTGACTCCTCGGTTTAGAAGGCTGAATAGCCAAACTCGGAGTTTTCGTGAAAATATTCAAATTGGTGAGTATGTATTTTGAATAAACGCATTAGGTTGAACCATCCCAACACATCTAAACTAGTAGTTACTAGTAGTTACTAAGTCGATACTAAAACGGCCGCTCCGACATTTACAACAACAATACACAGGATCATTGATCAATGACAGCTTTGCATTGTAACTGCACAATAATAATGATAATAATAGTATATAATAATGGATCCGATGGAAGGGTATGAATTGGTGTATTCATGCATTTTATATATTGGTGTTCCGTTCCCTATGGACTCTTAATGCTTCTACCCCTACACCACCATTTTCTATTTTCTATTCTAGCAATACAATTTTACTTAATACTGTTTGATCTGTAATGCTACAGTTATCGCTGTCCATTATGGCACCCATTTCACTCCTCACTATCCCTATAAGCTGGATCCTTCTTTCTGCGCTCCTTCTCATGGCATCTTCCTTGATGTTCCTTGGACTTTTTCCTTTTGCGGGGCTAGTTTTAGGGGTGTCGTAAAACGTGCCCTGTGAGGCCCTTTTAGACTAACTGCGACAAAGGGCAATACAAATACAATTGACTTGATCAGACCATAAGGTATTCATCTTATAGAGTTGAAATGGTACTAAAATTCAAAGTTGGATGTCTAACAATATGTATACGTTTTATTTAATGTCCCTGTATTTTGTATGTTCATCACTAGGGCTCTCTGGACCCTTTCGTGCGACACACTTGTGGCAGAATATCATCCAAGCGCTGCAGGCTCAGGTCGAGGTTCGTAGTCGGCGAAAGCACCTGCGCGTCCACGCCGACTGCTTCACCGGGTCCGACGCGGTGGACGCCGTTCTCAGTTACTTGATGCAGAATGTGGTGTTTTGTGCCAGCGAAGTGTCCCGCCTGAAAGCCGCACGTCTGTGCCAAGCACTGATGGAGGCAAAAGTGTTTGAGCCTGTGGGCACGAAGCTTTTCCGTCGGGATAAGGACACAGCCTTTGAAGACGGTAGCTGCAGCCTCTACCGTTTTCTGGAGTGTAAGTCACTAAGCAGCTCCCTTTCAAAGGACTGTGACAGCGAAAATGTGACCCCAGGTGAGCTTGAATCAAAGAAGAAGAAGGCATCCCGGTGGGTAATCTAACTCCATTTAAGATAACCTTGCAGGTGTTAGGGTTAGCATCTATGAGCTATATTTGAGATTAATTTGTAAGGAGTAGCATAGCCATTATCAGAGAGAGAGTGATTTGTGCTCTAAGATGTTTTCAAATGTCAATGCCTCTGTTCAATCAACCAATCAGTGCTCAGGACCTCGGCTCCCTGGACCCGGTTATTGTACCAACACGGGCCCCTAATCAGCCCCCGCTCTCTGATTGGATAGTTTTTGGCGCGTCCTGACAGTCGAGCATCTTTGGGCTTTGGGAACATGAATGCAATCCAATATTCTTATGAAGGGTATCGGTTTGAATGTTTCCAGGCAACATGAGCCGAGGACCTTCTCCAACCCGCTGGCGGTCGGCCCTTCAGAGAGAGGCGTGGCGAGGCTGCTGAGGAGGATCAACCTGCAGCCATCTCTGGCCCTCGCACTGGACAACCGCGCCCCCTCGTCTTCCTCCTTCCTCTCCAAAGCCGGTAAACCACACACACACACACACACACACACACACACACACACACACACACACACACACACACACACACACACACACACACACACACACACACACACACACACACACACACACACACACACACACGAGGCCCCTCCTTGAACATATTTCATACTTGGTCTTACACACACTATTATAATTAAGCAATAGATCACGTCAGGCTGTGGTATGTGCTCATTATAGGGTTGCCGGCGAACTAGAGCGGTTCGCCGGCAATTTATCCTATGGAGCAGTTCACTGGCCGTGTGCCTAAGCTTTCGTTAGTCTCTCCATCGCCTTGCTCACTCCCGGAGTCACAACATTTACACCCTCTCCATCATCCAACATATGTTTTACTTTGTAACTGTTTCTACTTCCAGGCGCGGAGTGATATGCAAACTTTCACAAAATGATCGGGCGTCATAGCAGTTATGTATACGCTCATTATACAACAGTTAGGAACCAATCAGATCGCTGGATTTAAACCACCCGTTGTATAATCTCGCATATACACCACTATACTCATATACTCGCACTATTATACTCCTTTTCCATGTATGTATCTGAGTGTATGTCTGAGAGTATAGTACTGTATGTGAGAGAGTATAGTACTGTTAGAGTACTGTAAAGTTGGGTATCTGAGGGAGTATAGTAGTGTACGAGTTTGAGATAGGCTTCCTCTTGTGGCCGCCATCTTTCTCTTGTGCCAATTCGTTCTCAACCATGGCCAGTCTTTACTTGTTGTGGAAGTACCAGAGACGTCAGAGAAACCACTCCAGCAGGAGTCAGTTCCGGAGCTGACTCTGCGGTTGTCCGGGAGTCCGCCCGCCATAATCCCTTTCTCCTCCATGTAGCGGTTCAATCTGGCGAGTTATTTAATTTTGGGACATTACTGTACTGCCTATATCTAATAGTGGCCAACCCTACTTTGCAGAAGTCCACCCTGCTGTGCTGAATAATCATAATCAATGAGGAAGTAAGAATTCCTGTTTGATCAAATCAACTTCCTTTTCAATTATACCTATCACACGCATATACTCCATCTCACACACTACCATACTCTCTCACATAACCAACTATATACTCTCACACAGTACCATACTCCCTCACACAGTACCATACTCACTCACACACACTACCACTCTCTCACATAACCAACTATATACTCTCACACAGTACCATACTCTCTCACATAACCAACTATATACTCTCACACAGTACCATACTCTCTCACATAACCAACTATATACTCTCACACAGTACCATACTCACTCACACAGTACCATACTCACTCACACACACTACCACTCTCTCACATAACCAACTATATACTCTCACACAGTACCATACTCTCTCACATAACCAACTATATACCCTCACACATACATGTAAAAGGAGTATCAAAGTGTGTGTTTGAGTATAGTGGGTTATATGCAAGATTATAATAGTGTGTGTAAGACCAAGTATGAATTATGTCCCATGTCCTCGTCCACACACACATGCACACGTAGACACACACACACACAGTGCTGTTGAAACACGTATTGGGTTTCCAATGCACTAGGTAGGACATGGTTTGTGAGCACGACGAGGTAACCCTCCACTGCCTCCCTCCTCAGCGCTGGAGGCCTTGTGGAGGCAGCAGACCCTCCTGCAGCTGCTGCAGGTTGTGGAGCTGCCCATGCTGGAATGCATCCTCAGCTCCCCCCCCCGAGCCCGGGCGGCGCAGGCCTGCCCGCGCCGCCCGGGCTCCGGGCACCAGGACCTCGTCCTCTCCAACACCTGCCTGGAAAGAGACCTGCACCAAATGCTTCACCTGCCTCGGTCAGTGTTCGACCCTCTCACCACCGCCCCCGCTGCGGTGGTGGATATGTCTGTCTCACAGAGGAACGTCTGTCTCACAAAAACAGGATGTGGTATCATAGTGTCTGATAGTGGTGTAGCCATACACAAAAGTCACGATTAAGCACGTACCTCGTTCACAGTTCAGAAGGTTTTTCGGTACAAGACAAGACACTCCAAGTGTGATAATCAAAATTTCTTAAATTAAGATAAAAAAATGAAAAAAATAATCGGTACGCACCGAAAAGAAACGAGCATCGAACAGTTAGACCCCAACCGAAAAATGTCAGAACAAATACACGTATCGTTACACCCCTAGTGTCTGAGAATGATCTGTGTGCTGCCTATGCATTATGGCACATATTAATGACAAGTTTGCCTTTATTAGTTGCAAGTCAGGCCAACTTACATTGGGGATACATGGAAGGAAAGACAATCATAATCATCCTCCTGTATAATTGGCTGGCTCATTAATGCCCTCACTCTCCACCTCCAGCTGGTGCAGTGTTCCCCCAGCACTGTATGGCTAAGGCCTTAACAACAGGGTTAGAGTTAGGGTTAACCCTAACCCTAACCCTAACCCTAACCTCCAGCTGGTGCAGTGTTTCCCCCAGCACTGTATGGCTAAGGCCTTAACAACAGTAGGGCCCCGCTAACCCTAACCCTTAACAACAGTAGGGCCCCGCTAACCCTAACCCTAACCCAGCCCTGTATGGCTAAGGCCTTAACAACAGTAGGGCCCCGCTAACCCTAACCCTAACCCAGCCCTGTATGGCTAAGGCCTTAACAACAGTAGGGCCCCGCCTTGACTACCAATGTATGAAAACAAACCTAACTGTCCGTCCACACCAGAAGCGAATTGAGCGACCAAATCGCCGGAAGTCATTCACTTTCTATGGGCAAGAGCGACCAAAGCGACCAAAGCGACCAACGCTACCAGCGGCCAAAGTTGAGCGACCAGAGCGTCAAAAAGAAGTTGAAAACTTTTTAACTTTATGCAAATGACTATTATTCGCTTCAGCGGCCAAACACTGACAGCCAATCGGAATGTAGACGCTCTTCGCTTGCGTGGATCCCAGGGAACATCGGCAGGCACTTTGGTTCCTACCTACCTTTATTCACTCACTGAACAAAATGTCGGCTGAAGTATTAATCGCGGCTGTAACTGGGCACCCGGTGTTGTACGAACCCACCCCTTTTCATTTCAGAGATCGAAACGCCGTAGTGGTTTGGATATCAAGTGATGATAAGCGGGAGTATTTATAGGCTACATCTAGAACGTTCGTATTTAAGCGGGAATCATTTTAATTTGCTCTCATGCCACCAATCTAACCAACCAATCGCGTGTAGCATGCTTTCAACAAAACCAAAAAAGTTTTTGAAATCGTCACATAAACAAACTAATCGACAAGACGAGGGATAAATGACAAGGGATATATCTAGTCTAGATAGATAGAAAGCCTAGTCAAGTCTTTATTAATACCAAACGACACAAATCGTCGGGAATCCATTTAGGTGGTTCGGCCCACACAGGACAGTAGCCTACAAGACCACACAGAACAAGTCTGACTGGACATACACACAATACATCACATTAAAACTAGACACGCGTTGATAGATAGACAGAAAAGCCTAGATAGATCGATATGTTCCATTATTTGCCTTGCGGAGCCAACCAGTCCTGTGCGCGTATGCAAATTAGCCATGTGCGCGAATGTCTATTTGTTTTGAATGCGACGAATGAGTGCAGATCATGATTTGCAGATCCAGATCAGTGAAACATATTTTAACTACTACATCACGCAGGGTTTTTTGTTCTCGGTTGTAATTAGCCTACATTTTAGGATTTTTTTTGTATTGGGGGGAATCACTGTCCTACTTGTTGTCGAAGCACTTTATCGAACAAGCAAAACCGTCTCGGCAATATGGCCAAGGTGTATGGGAGAGTTCACTATTTGATATGGCTGTCTGTAGGGCCTACTAAACGCATACGGCTCCTTTAAATGGGTCTGCATAATTGAATTGTACGTCATGAGCGACTTGAGCGACCAAAGCGAACAGAAAAATTCGCAGCGAAACTTTGTGAGCGACCAAAGCGTCTTTGACGCTTTGTGGACGTACAGTAAGAGAAAAACTCTCATAGGGAAAGAAAACATGCTTCCATCAACTACAAAAAATAAAGATAAATAATGCATATGTAATAGTGTTAATAGTCGTGCCATAGTTGTGTAGTGTTACAATAGTCGTGCCATAAAACTTTTTGAATGGGATTGAAACGGCAGTAAATGGTTGTATATATTATTGCTCACCGAAGACCCCCCCCCCCACTCCTTGACCACCTTGACTAAGAGATTTTCTTGGGGGAACGCTGGTGTGTGGTGAGCGCTCTGGCGCAGACCGGCTGCCGTGAGTCACCCCAGTGGGTGCGTCACACTGGTGGTGGTGAGAGAGGTCCCCCCTCCACTGGTGGTGGTGAGAGAGGTCCCCCCTCCACTGGTGGTGGTGAGAGAGGTCCCCCCTCCACTGGTGGTGGTGAGAGGTGCCCCCTCCACTGGTGGTGGTGAGAGGTCCCCCCTCCACTGGTGGTGGTGAGAGAGGTCCCCCCTCCACTGGTGGTGGTGAGAGGTCCCCCCTCCACTGGTGGTGGTGAGAGAGGTCCCCCCTCATCTGGTGGTGGTGAGAGAGGTCCCCCCTCCACTGGTGGTGGTGAGAGGTCCCCCCTCCACTGGTGGTGGTGAGAGAGGTCCCCCCTCCACTGGTGGTGGTGAGAGAGGTCCCCCCTCCACTGGTGGTGGTGAGAGAGGTCCCCCCTCCACTGTAAAGCGTCTTCGAGTGTCCGGAAAGGGCTATATAAAAGCTCACGTTTATTTTGTGATAATGTATTCTGATGTATTCTTGCTGTCTGTCTGTGTCTATCTCTCTCTGTGTGTCCGTCTGTCTGTCTGTGTGCCTCTCTCTCTCTGTCCGTCCGTCTGTCTGTCTTTGTGCCTCTCTCTCTCTCTTTGTCTGTCCGTCTTTGTGCCTCTCTCTCTCTCTCTCTCTCTCTCTCTCTCTCTCTCTCTGTCCGTCTGTCTGTCTTTGTGCCTCTCTCTGTGTGTCCGTCTGTCTGTCTTTGTGCCTCTCTCTCTCTCTCTCTCTCTCTCTCTCTCTCTCTCTCTCTCTCTCTCTCTCTCTCTCTCTCTCTCTCTCTCGCTCTCTCTCTCTCTCTCTCTCTCTCTCTCTCTCTCTCTCTCTCTCTCTCTCTCTCTCTCGTTCTCTCTCTCTCTCTCTCTCTCTCTGTGTCTGTGTCTGTCTGTCTTTGTGCCTCTCTCTGTGTCTGTGTCTGTCTGTGTGTCCGTCTGTCTGTCTGTCTTTGTGCCTCTCTCTCTCTCTCTCTGTCCGTCTGTCTGTCCTTGTGGCTCTCTCTCTGTCCGTCCGTCTGTCTGACTCAGTCTGGACGACTGGCTCCTGGCAGCAGCCGACTGCTTGGAGCTCCTCCCCGACCGGCTGATCGTAGCGGTGGGGGGGCAGCTGGCCGCCGCCACGGGGGCGGGGCCCGGCGGGGCCGCTGCCGCGGGGGAGGGGCCCAAGAGGCTGCTTTTCGACGTCATAGCCAAGCACTACGGCGGGCAGGAGACGGGCCCACTGCTGGCAGGACGCTACTCTGACGTGCACGTTGCCATACATGGCTTACTGGGTGAGAGGATAAAGGGTTCTCAATACATGGCTTACTGGGTGGGAGGATAAAGGGTTCTCAATACATGGCTGGGTGAGAGGATAAAGGGTTCTCAATACATGGTTTACTGGGTGAGAGGATAAAGGGTTCTCAATACATGGCTTACTGGGTGAGAGGATAAAGGGTTCTCAATGCATGGCTTACTGGGTGAGAGGATAAAGGGTTCTCAATACATGGCTTACTGGGTGAGAGGATAGGGGGTTCTCAATACATGGCTTACTGGGTGAGAGGATAAAGGGTTCTCAATTAGGGCCCGACCGATATTGATTTTTGAGTGCCGATGCCGATTATTTTCAGAGAAAAATCACGATTACGATTTAATCGGCCGATTAAAAACAAAACAAAAAAAAGCCTATAAAACATAGTTTTTCATACCTTAAATATACTTTAAACACTTTTGACGAATATGTGAATTGAATGCAGAACCTTTGAGTGTTTTAGAATACATTTACAGTCAGAAATGGGTGTAATGTAAAATGTAAAATAAATACCTAACTCCCAATGTGCTGCGCTCGTGAGCAGTGACTAACACGTGCGTGCTGAGCAGTATGGTCTCACAGTTAGAGTCTACAGTATTACAAATTAACATGGCCTGGGACCTAAAGAAAAACAGGCACAACATGCTCAAACAACGCGTCTTGTGTACATTGGTGAGGTGAGTGCGCAGCTGCCTGAGCGAGCGTGCTTTCATGTTGTACGGTAAAATTCAATGTCCTCTTTTTTACTCCAGCTAAAGTTGTTAGTTAGCAAGGCGAGTAGGAGCGCAATCTGCAGGATACTAAGCGCAATAACATTTTGAAAAAAAAAATGAAAATAGGTTGTAATCGGCGTCTTTTGGGCAGATGTTGATTATTTTCAAAAAGGCTATAATCGGCCGATTAAATCGGCAGGCCGATGAATCGGTCGGGCCCTATTCTCAATACATGGCTTACTGGGTGAGAGGATAAAGGGTACTCAATACATGGCTTACTGGGTGAGAGGATAAAGGGTTCTCAATACATGGCTTACTGGGTGAGAGGATAAAGGGTTCTCAATACATGGCTTACTGGGTCAGAGGATAAAGGGTTCTCAATACATGGCATACTGGGTGAGAGGATAAAGGGTTCTCAATACATGGCATACTGGGTGAGAGGATAAAGGGTTCTCAATGGGTTGGTTAGGAATTGGTTATTTTTAGGGTTTTTAATTTCCTCTTAGCACCCCTCAATTTTGTTATACATTATTAATTTATTTTCCAAACACAGTGTTTTGTTCAAGAAGCAGTAGGTAGTGGATTTCATGTTTAAAAACCCAATTAAAGGGATACTTTGCAATTACAGTTGATCAATGTTCGGATAGGGAAGTTGGGTCACATTGGTCGTTATTAATGGGTCTTTGGGTTAACCCTAACCATTATTAATGGGTACTTGGGTTAACCCTAACCCTTATTAATGGGTACTTGGGTTAACCCTAACCCTTATCAAATGGTACTTGGGTTAACCCTAACCCTTATTAATGGGTACTTGGGTTAACCCTAACCCTTATCAATGGGTACTTGGGTTAACCCTAACCCTTATTAATGGGTACTTGGGTTAACCCTAACCCCCTATTAATGGGTTCTTGGGTTAACCCTAACCCTTATTAATGGGTACTTGCAGTTGTGTGCAGCTCAAGTTGAATCAAACTTCAATTGCAGATGGCTTAAACTGAATCACTGGATCTGTTTTCTATTTATTGCATCTACTTTATCACGGTTTATTTGAGTCTGATAAAGTTATCTGTCTGGCAGTTTGCTTCTTGCCATGGTGCCGTGTCATACATTAAATAAGATTCTTCGGCCTCAATCATGTCATATTCTCTTCAGGTGCTGAGCTCCCATAAAGGTCTCACCGTCAAATCGAACCTGGGGCCGGGGATTAGTATCCTCCACCTTGGACCAATCACGTCGATGGTTGATGTGACCCCTTTCCAGAATCCTAGCTTGTGCTTGACTCTTCTTTGGTCTGCCGTGTCCTCCAGAGCGCGGCGAGGAGGCCGCCGCCCTGAAGGCCTCCCAGCTGTGTCTGCGTCTGCTGGACGCCAGCGGGCGGGACCAGCTGCGCAGACTGTTGGCCTTCATGGCCCAGGCGGCCGCGCCACACGCCTGCCGTCTGCACAGACAGGTAGCCAGCCCCGCAGGACCCAGCCGCCTCGGTGTGTGTGTGTGTGTGTGTGTGTGTGTGTGTGTGTGTGTGTGTGTGTGTGTGTGTGTGTGTGTGTGTGTGTGTGTGTGTGTGTGTGTGTGTGTGTGTGTGTGTGTGTGTGTGTGTGTGTGTGTGTGACCCTGTTCATTAATCCCAGAGGGTTTATGTTTCAATCACCGCTCAGACCTTCCAAAACGTGTTCAGTTCCTTAAAGAAACGGATAATAAAAGTCCCACGGGTTAGGGTTAGGCTAACCCGTGGGACTTTTATTATCTGTTTCTTTACCCATACCCTAACCATATTTTATGGTTAGGGTATGGGTAATCACATGGGTTAGGCTAACCCTAGCTCTTACCCTAGTTCCCATACCCTAACCATATCTTATGGTTAGTGTAGTGACGATTTGTCCTCAATAAAACAATAACTTGAAAATTAAGAAATCAAACAAAGCAACGTAATCAAAATAGCCACTGAGGCACCAGGGGGGACGAATCTTACACAGTGCAAAGAGTCAACTGTCCTGTCGTGAATTTAGATTTCTGCAGGTTTATTTTCCGACCTTCCAAGCAAACAAAACAAATGTGAACAGTGTGAACCAGCAGCCTCACTCCTTTGTCTCACTCGTACAGCTGGTAAAAAACCATGACCCTTCCCAGTGCCTGTCTTACCTATACCCGCCACCTCTATATATAGGCTAGTAATAACTTCAAAACAAAAGCATAAGCAAACTCAAATTAACTAATTTATACTACAAACGACAAATTAAACATAAAATAGTCCTATTATTTTATATTAAGCAAGAACTGCATAGCTCCAACAGTTAGGGTATGGGTAATCTAACCATATCTTATGGTTAGGGTATGGGTAATCTAACCCTATTTTATGGTTGGGGTATGGGTAATCTAACCATATTTTATGGTTAGGGTATGGGTAATCTAACCATATCTTATGGTTAGGGTATGGGTAATCTAACCATATTTTATGGTTAGGGTATTGGTAATCTAACCATATTTTATGGTTAGGGTATGGGTAATCTAACCATATTTTATGGTTAGGATATGGGTAATCTAACCATAGGGTTAGGGTATTGGTAATCTAACCATAATAGGGTATCATATCATAGGTATTATATCAGGGTATGGGTAATCCCACGGGTGGGTGACATGATGGTGTTCCTTCTGCCAGATTCCCAACAGGATGTTAGTCAGCCGCACCTTCCAGAAGGCCGTCGTCCGGAACCGCGAGCTGAGCCCCGCCCAGAGCCAAGCCCTGCTTCTGTTCCTCATGGACCACCACACCCGCCTCTTCAAGGTGTGTGTGTGTGTGTGTGTGTGTGTGTGTGTGTGTGTGTGTGTGTGTGTGTGTGTGTGTGTGTGTGTGTGTGTGTGTGTGTGTGTGTGTGTGTGTGTGTGTGTGTGCAAGCTTTATTATTAACCGAGTACTGCGATGAAAATGTCAGTAGTTAACAGTGTCAATGTCATGTGAATAATTTCAGGGAATATTACGGACAAGCAATAATCTCATGTTTAGTCCCTAGTGTTGCATCTCTTACGATATTACTACCATTGGTTGCTAAAATGATATTATTGTATTTATGGATTTAGACTGTCCTGTCATTCGTTCATTTAACTTAGCGGAGCATTAAGTGCCATAAAGGTGAACCTGTGTTTGTAGACCCCTTCCTGTGTGATTGAGGCTGTGAGAAAGACTCTGAGGGATATGCAAAAAGGAAAAGACCCAGACTCCATTGGTAGTAAGTACAAACAACCCCAAGTACCCTTTATCACACAAAACACGACATCGGCAAGTTTTGGCGGTGAAATGCAGCCATACCTGTTACCTCCCAGGTGTCAGCATTTAAAAAGAAAATGTTCTATTTGTTGTCCATGCATCACACATTGTTTAATTGCAATGTAGTATAGAAGAGCTATACATGTGTGAAAAAACTGCTACGCAAAGTAAAGGTGTCTTCAGTGATGTTTAGTATAGTAATGTCAATTAACAGGGCAACACTCACTATGGGAACGGGGCGCAAAACTAAATCTCGCCTGGGGCTACCAAAGGGCTCGAGCAGGCAGCTGTAAAGTTGTGGGTATTGTTCTCTAACGGAGATTAAGGCATCTACATAACCTGTATAACCCGACCTGAATACCTCTGTGAATACATGGGAATACTCACTTTAGTTGACGTGCTGTTTGCACATTCTTTTGGGTGATACGAATGATACGAAAATAAACAACCAGTCAATTTATCGACAATTAAATCAAATACTTTTTATTTGCAGCATTAGTTCAAGACACTAAATCTCCAAAGTGCCTATCTTTGGGCTTTTTCCGAACACCTCTTGAAATGCTTGGACGATGTCTTTCTGCTCCCCAACTTCCTTATTTCCCGAGCCAAAATGCTCAATCAATAGAAAGCAAACTCTCATCTAACCTTCCTTCTTTATTGTTTTAACGTGTCAATCATTGAAAACCTGACCTGGCTCAAGCAGTAAACTGCAACGGTTAGGGTTAGGGTTAAACATAACCTTTGCAGTTTATGTTGGTCATAAACTGCAAAGGTTATGTTTGTCAAGGGAACTTATATTCCTTTGGCTAACATGACCTTGCAGTACTATTGTTACATCTTACCTTTTTTCTTTATTGGAACACTGTTCCTTACAGCTCAACGCAACACTAAGCGTACTGCTCTTTCTCTCATATCAGGAAACAGTTTCCTCCTTTTTAAATGAGCCCTGAGAACCGCCGTGTCCCTTCTCTTCCCCCGCCCTCCGTCCAGCGTTCTCCTTCTGACTGTAGAACCTCCTTCTGCCCCGTTCTCCGTCCAGCGTTCTCCTTCTGACTGTAGAACCTCCTTCTGCCCCGTTCTCCGTCCAGCGTTCGCCTTCTGACTGTAGAACCTCCTTCTGCCCCGTTCTCCGTCCAGCGTTCGCCTTCTGACTGTAGAACCTCCTTCTGCCCCGTTCTCCGTCCAGTGTTCTCCTTCTGACTGTAGAACCTCCTTCTGCCCCGTTCTCCATCCAGCGTTCGCCTTCTGACTGTAGAACCTCCTTCTGCCCCGTTCTCCGTCCAGCGTTCGCCTTCTGCCAGCAGGTGTCACCGCAGCAGTATGAGGACCAGAGGGAGGCCTCCACCCTCCAGAGCCTCAAGCGGCTCCTGAGTGACGTCGTCCTCAGCGACGGGCTACCCGCTAAGGAGCGTTCGTGGCTGGTGAAGGAGTTCCAGAAGCACCACCCCGTCGTGTTCCTGCAGCACTTCTCCGGAACCTACTGAGGCCCCGTTCACACGAAGCCGAAACGGGCGAAACCGTTACGGTTTCGATCTATCCGGTTTCAAAGTATCTCCGTAAAGACGAAGCCAAGCGAAACCGGGTAGATCTGTAGAAACGCTGTAGTACACATTCCAGGCCCATAAGGGGCGCCTCTTCTGGTACAGAAATCCAGAAGAAATGAAATAAGAAGAAGAGGCGAGCATGCGCATAAAGGCTGCCCTTATGCGCATGCTCGCATGTGATTTCTGAGACTCCGCGGGCTTAAGAGCCATTGGCTAGAAGGTCGAGGGGTGGGGCGATGACGTCATGGTTTGCGGTTTCAGTCGGTTTCAGGCGTACACACGAATCCAAAACGAAACCGGGTAGATTTGAAACCACCTCCGAGGGTGGTTTCAGAAGTTTGCGGTTTCGGTCAGCGGATTCGCCGGCTTCGTGTGTACGGAAGGCCGAACCGTACAAGACCTTTGCGGTTTCGCCATGAAATCGGCTTCGTGTGAACGGGGCCTGAGACAATGATGTCAGTGCTAGGGGAGAGCGGGGTAGGGGACAGGGGGCACTGTGTCAGGGCCTTGGGGAGGGAGGGAGAGAGAGTGGGGGAGGGAGAGAGAGTGGGGGAGAGAGAGATAGAGAGAGGGCGAGAGGGAGAGAGGAAGGGGAGGGAGAGAGGAAGGGGAGGGAAAGAGAGAGAGAGGGGGAGAGAGAGTGGGGGAGAGGGAGAAAGGGGGACAGGGGGCGCTGTGTCAGTGCCTTAGGGAGGGAGAGAGAGAGTGGGGGAGAGGGAGGGGGCCCTGTGTCAGTGACTTGGGGAGGGAGAAGGAGAGGGGGAGGGAGAGAGAGAATGGGGGAGAGGGAGAAAGGGGAACAGGGGGCGCTGTGTCAGTGCCTTGGGGAGGGAGAGAGAGAGAGAGAGAGAGAGAGAGAGAGAGAGAGAGAGAGAGAGAGAGAGAGAGAGAGAGAGAGAGAGAGAGAGAGAGAGAGAGAGAGAGAGAGAGAGAGAGAGAGAGAGAGAGAGAGAGAGAGAGAGAGAGAGAGAGAGAGAGAGAGAGAGAGAGAGAGAGAGAGAGTTGTGTTTATCAGGGAGAATCCTTGCTGTTACACACACACACCGTCTATACACTGCCGGGTCTAGGCTGTCCCGCCCCTTTTTTACTTTCAATAGGAAATGTTATTTAGGATTTTATCGCTCCGGGGCAAATCATTTAACTTAATTTTCAGGTGTTGTTTCTTTTATGGTTTCCGACTTATTTTTAAATCAGTTGTTCTGCTACCTTTTAATTTCTAGGGCTTTGGCTTACCTAATAACTAGGAAAAGGTACTGGCCGAAGGTACCCTGTTGTCCCCTGTTCTTTGGAACTAACCTTTGGGCAGGCAGCTAGTGTTTGTAGGGCTGAATTAATGCAAATTATTGCACATCACTAATCGAAAATGACCTTATCCTGTTCCCAATGGTGTAGTTTAATACCTTAACTTTGAAGAAAATTGCGTTTTTATTGAGGACTGTTCTTGTCATAATTGATGAAAGAATAGAAGAGTGTCTTCATTGCAGTTCTAAATTTGGTATTTTGGTATTTTCCAACCCATTCTCCAAACTAAGAGGTGAAAACAAGCTGTTTTTGTTGCTCTTTTCATTTGTGCACATTAACTGCTTTCACTTTGAATGCTTTCGCTTTGTCAAGTGAGAGACGTTATATCTAATGAAAAAAATCTATGCTGGATTTCTTATCTTATTTGTAGCATGATGTGAGGTTAAGGACGTCAAGAAATATTTGTAAATTAGGCTTTTATATTACGACTTTAAAATTTGTGTACATTTGAGATGTTATTAATTTTGAACAGAATGATTTAACATACTGTATATGTGGTTGTATAGAGTTTACTTACAAGGACCAAGAAGCTGGACAATTAACTCTAGAAAATTGGCTTGGAAACAGCCATGCAACAATTAGGGAACTATGTTTTAATTGCATCAAATTTTTATAATTTCACACTGATTAGTTGACTGTTTGTCTGGTGTTAGGTGTGCTTTTGTATTCCTTGAGTTTTCTTTATTCAAAAGCACTTAATGATAAATAATGTAGGCTTTAATAAAACCTTTATTCTTAAAGTGTGTTGTATTAATAGTTTTATTTTATGTAAAATGTGAATGTGTGTTGTCTGGAATAACAAACTAACGTAAAAGTGTTACATTTACTTTAACAATCGATATGTTAACACTTGCTCAAATAAATACCGGTAGAGTTATAAGTGACAGCTATAGATGTGTCTGCACACAGCCGTTCTATAAATACCCTTGGTGACGCACCCCTAGGCACTGATACACACGAGTCACGTGTCAAATGGAGGGGGTGGATACCGGAAGTAGGATAGCTTGCGAAGCTAGGCAACTTAAATGCTGGAAGACATGGCTGTTTTTCTCAACAATTATTGACATGTATATTTAAATGTGTTTTTTTTAGAATTCAAACAGTCGGATCATATATATAACACAGTAGGTAAACATTGAAAGTTGTGAGGTTTACATGTTGACGGCTAAAGGAAAGGGATCCTGTCATGATAAAGCTCTCTGACGCTAGCGTGATAGCACTCTGAAGACACTGATGTTGTTATTGGATAGGGTTAGGGTTAGCTGTTGCTAACTTTTGTTTATACGTTGCAAAGACACGCATTATGGATGAGCTACACGTTACGGATCAGCTACCAATTGAATAACAGTCAACACGGCGATGGTGGCAGCTCGGGTTTGCTGTGAATTCACATGCCCACTAACATGCTATGTTACATCTGCTGTACATGGCTAACGATGGATGACGATTCATATCGGATATTTTGCATCAGGGTTAGAGTACTGCGTAATATATATATCTATATATATATATATATCTATATATATATGAGAGAGAGATTGGTTATATGTATGTATTCATCCTACCTTTGCTAAACATGTTGCATGGCCAACTTGATAAGCAAACGTCAAGGTTTGAATTGGTGTTTTGCTGAGGTCAGAAATTCAACCTGTTGGGGTTTACCCGTTAAAAAATGACGTCACTGTAGTTCGGGTTAACTCTAACCCGTATCCTATCAACCTGGGATATATCGACTGTAATGACCCGAACTACTTCATTTAAAATGCACATGGTAAACAAATTGCAGTACTCGGGTCTCAGTTTGCTATCTATACCCTAGAATTTGTTTGATTAAAAATAAGATGCCAATACCCCTACCTAAATGGTTTTCTAGCTCCCATTTTGAATATACTGTATATAAAAGTCCTTATTGTTGTTGTGGCTATAAGTATAAAACACTCTGGAGTTGTCTAATGTTGTATATTCTGTGTTTTTACATCTGAACCTTCCCTCAACAGCCCTGAACATGGAGTCCATGCTGAACAAGCTCAAAAGTACCGTCACCAAGGTGACGGCCGACGTCACCAGCGCCGTCATGGGCAACCCAGTGACGAGGGAATTCGAGGTGGGCCGCCACATCGCCAGCGGGGGGCCTGGCCTCTGCTGGAGGATCTACAACGGCACCAAGAAGTCCACCAAACAGGTGTGTGTGTGTGTGTGTGTGTGTGTGTGTGTGTGTGTGTCTAAACAACTAGTTTTGCTCAATATCAGCAGTGATAGGCAGCCTTGCAGTGAGGCGCAGGAGATGTTTTTTGTACCCTTGAACAAAGCAGTATCATCTCTGAAATATTTGAATCCTATCTGTTGTAATGTGATTGGTGGATTCAAATAAAGAATTAAAGTGTTTGTGTGTGTTTCTGTCTAGACGGTGGTCTTTGACTCCTAATGCTGAGTTAACATCAGAGCAACCATGCTAGTCAGCGACAGCCTTATCTAAAGGACAGTCAGCCTCATCTAAAGGACAGTCAGCCTCATCTAAAGGACAGTCAGCCTCATCTAAAGGACAGTCAGCCTCATCTAGAAAAGCAGTCAGCCTCATCTAAAGGACAGTCAGCCTCATCTAAAGGACAGTCGGGGTACCTCAGGGTCAGCTAACTATTGCCATGTGACGTTGTGATGGACAAGCTCTATACCGCTCTGGCTGGTCAGTGAATGTCATGATGCTTAGACAGGGCTGGATTATCCATAAGGGCACTTTGGCCCGCGCCCAGGGTCACCTACCATTGACAACCAGTGGGGGTGAGCCACATGAAACAAGCTTTAAAATATAGCTTTAAAAATAACAATAATGAATGAATAAAGACCACATTCAGTCCCCCTCCCCAATCTGTATGGTGGAGGTGTAGTTTGGTACCGCAGGGTGTTAGCACGGCCTTACCCTCCCCAATCTGTATGGTGGAGGTGTAGTTTGGTACCGCAGGGTGTTAGCACGGCCTTACCCTCCCCAATCTGTATGGTGGAGGTGTAGTTTGGTACCGCAGGGTGTTAGCACGGCCTAACCCTCCCCAGTCTGTATAGTGGAGGTGTAGTTTGGTACCGCAGGGTGTTAGCACGGCCTAACCCTCCCCAATCTGTATGGTGGAGGTGTAGTTTGGTACCGCAGGGTGTTAGCACGGCCTAACCCTCCCCAGTCTGTATAGTGGAGGTGTAGTTTGGTACCGCAGGGTGTTAGCACGGCCTAACCCTCCCCAGTCTGTATAGTGGAGGTGTAGTTTGGTACCGCAGGGTGTTAGCACGGCCTAACCCTCCCCAGTCTGTATAGTGGAGGTGTAGTTTGGTACCGCAGGGTGTTAGCACGGCCTAACCCTCCCCAGTCTGTATAGTGGAGGTGTAGTTTGGTACCGCAGGGTGTTAGCACGGCCTAACCCTCCCCAGTCTGTATAGTGGAGGTGTAGTTTGGTACCGCAGGGTGTTAGCACGGCCTAACCCTCCCCAGTCTGTATAGTGGAGGTGTAGTTTGGTACCGCAGGGTGTTAGCACGGCCTGTGCTTTGACGCAGGTCACTGGTAGCAGGGCAGGAGGTTGGGGGTGTTGCTCAATGATGCATTACTCAAGAAGCAGAAGACCAGAGTTATAAATGCAGTGACTGTTCCCCCCTTTCCCCCCACAGGAAGTGGCTGTGTTTGTGTTTGACAAGAAGTTGATTGACAAGTACCAGAAGTTTGACAAAGACCAGATCATCGACTCGCTGAAACGAGGGGTGCAGCAGCTTACCCGCCTCCGGCATCCCCGCCTGCTGACGGTGCAGCACCCGCTGGAGGAGTCTCGGTGTGTGTGTGTGTGTGTGTGTGTGTGTGTGTGTGTGTGTGTGTGCCAGTCATACACTTGACATCCGTCCCCACTGTCTCCCGCCCTGCAGAGACTGTCTGGCCTTCTGCACGGAGCCGGTGTTCGCCAGCCTGGCCAACGTGATGGGCCAGTGGGACCACTTGCCGAGCCCCGTCCCCCAAGACATCAAGGAGTACAAGCTGTACGACGTAGAGACCAAGTACGGCCTGCTCCAGGTCAGTGTCTGAACTAAGGCTGCAAATAACTAGATAAGAAATAATTATTTGGATTGATTGGCGATGAATTAACTGGTGATATGGTTGTTTATTTTCCGATTTAATCAATTCATTGATCAATCGTTTTACCAATAAATGGCAAACAAGAACCGAAACAAGTGTTCCGGTCAGCTGATACAGAGCTTATGTAGATGCCTTAATATCCATCATACAGAAGAGTTCTGTCAGGCGGCTGGCTGTCAGGCAGGGTTAGAGGAACAGCTGTGGAGACGCCTAACGCCCTTCCTTTGTCTTATAGCCCAACAACAGATCCCTGTCTCTGCCCCCACTTTATCCCCCGCAGACCAGCATCTCGAGGGCCCTTCTGGCCCAGGTATCACGCCCAGCCACAATTGTTGGAGAGGGTGAAGGCTAATGTTGTTTTTGGCGGCCTGTTTTAATTTTAGTTTTAGTCTAGTCTTTGTCTCAAAGATTTTAGTTGTTATTAGTTTTAGTCACTTTCATACTCTTTTCAGTCTAGTCAAGTTTCAGTCGACTAAAAGTCTGAGCATTTTAGTCTAGTTTTAGTCAAAGCAGATTGTATTAGTCACTTTTTTGTAATGCAATTCTATTTAACTCAGTCAATATAGTATAAGTAGGCTACCTAGTAGTATTGACAAAACCAACATTTTATTTTTGCCAAACCCATTTCACAATTCAAACAAGGTAATCTTATTATATTATTCTTACCTTATAGACTCAAGAATACATCCATTCCAGAAATGGAAGACACTCTGATATGAATTTACAACGTATTTATTTTACCAACCAAACATGTTCCGTCCACATTAGAACGGCGAATTCCGACACTGAAAACGATACTTTTCAAAAACGATTGCTGAGGTGGATAAATAAGAAAACGCTGGGTTCGCGTTGTAGTGTGGTCAGGGTAGACGGAGGCTTTCAGATACGATGGCGTTCGGTTGCCATGACGCTGCCACAAGCTTGCGGTCATGTAAAAAAAAATGGCAATGTACTATGTATCTTCAGTTGCAAGTTGCACGTTTTTATATTTACCCGGATTAGTATGGACAGGGCCTTACGTTTTCATTAACGCTACCACCACAGCTGCGTCTTGTGAATCTAAATAATGCCGTGACGAGCGGGGATTCAGGAAGTAACGTAACCTGATACAGCCCCAGGAATAAATAAAATAAACAATTTTCTCGACTAGTTTTGGTCAACGAAAATGAAGACATTTTCGCAGAGTATTATTTTGTAAAACACATTTAGTCTCATTTTTATTCGTCAACAATATTGCATTATGTATTTAATTATAGTTATTGTCACATGACCAGCATTTACGTTGCGTCTCGTCTCGTTTTCCTCACGTGATAAAGGGTCGTTGACGACGATATTTAGTCATAATTTTCGTTGACGAAAGCAACACTAGTGAAGGCCATTTGTGATTTGGCTCGATATGAATAACAGTAACCCAACAGGTATCGGTGGGTTCCACCTGAATAATAACACTAATGATGGAGATAACTGAGTGGCCCGGCCCTGTGCTTTATGATGGAGAACCAAGGTTAGATTGAGCTGAGGAGAGCCCGAGAATAAAGTGTTGACCTGCGGCCTTCTGGAAGCTCCTGGACTTGGAAACTTGCATCTGAATTTGATCAAACTTCTACAATACAATGTCTAGTATCTTGAATGCAGTAGACTAACTCCATCCACGCCTTACTCCACATCTAATACCGGACATGCTGTTGCCTCCCAGGTTGCTGGTCCTGGGTCAGTTTTAGGAGCAAGCTAGAAGATGATTAAATATTTGTTTTGACTCCTTATAAACATTGTTTCTTAATCTATTCTAATGGCGTATAGACATTTTCTTAATGGAGAAAGGATCTAGCATACAAAGGGCGAAAGAGTTACTGGCAAAAATAAATATAGTGGCATAGTTGACAAATCAAAGTTTGTTTGGTCAACATATCATCTCAAAGCAACAGCCTCACCGTTGGTCAGATCGTGGTCCCCTTTGTCTTAAAGGAGACATATTATGGCGTCGTCACAACAAGTAAACATACTATTTGAGTTCCAGAAAACATATTTTTGAAGCTGTTTGCTGGAAATAGCTTTTAGAAAAAAAAATCTCGCCTAACGCTATTCCCCTCTGTTTCAGTCCCTTCAGAATGCGCTGTTTCTGGTGTCTGTAGCTTTAATGCAAATGAGCTGCTGCCCATTGACCAATGAGCTGTCCAACTGAACCACAGCATGGAGGAGAAGGGATTGTTGCCGTTTGCAGACTCCCGGAGCTCTAGATCTATATAATATCATAATAAAATTATCTATGGGTATTTATATAATATATCTAATATCACGGCCAGATGATATGATGAATCATAAAGACTGCATCTGACGTCTCTGTCACTTTCACAACAAGTACTGACTCATAATGGGGGTTATCTCGGCCATGGTTGAGAAGAATTCGGGAAGGGAACTTTTGGCGTGACTCTCTGAATTCAATGAACCGCGACATGGAGAAGAAAGGGATTGTACTCCGGGAGCTGAGATGCCGAACTGCTGCCGAGCTCCCCGCGCCGGAGCTGCCGGACTGCCGCCGAAGCTTCAGTGGCAGTCCGGCAGCTCCGGCGGTGTACTGCGGTGTACTGCGGGCGCTGAACTACCGCCAAAGCTTCCCGGCTTCTCCAGCGGGTGTCCTCCGGGAGCTGAACAGTCTGTCGGGGGTAGATGGCGGCAGTCCGGCAGCTCAGCTCCAGGAGTACAATCCCTTTCTTCTTCTTGTCCCCTCCTCCGGACTGCCGGCGAAGCTTCGGCAGTCCAGCAGCTATGGTGGTGCCGCCGGCAGTGAAATGGATTGTACTCCCGGAGCTGAGCTGCCGCCGAGTTCCCCCCACTGGAGCTGCTCGTCCGCTGGTCCACAAAATCTTAGCCATGCTCTGATAGGAGGGGAGTGGGGAAGTAGGAGGTAATATTCAACTGTGCCCCCTTCCTACGTAGGAGGGTGAGCCGAAACTGACGAAACAGCTCATCTGGTAACTGTAGGCGGGGTACTCTCAAAAATGCATATCTCACTCAAAAAATCATGAACAGACTTTTTCACAGTTTGTATGCGTGTGGGAGCACCAGACACCCCAAACAACACCCCAAATCCCAGGAAAAGTGTTGTTTTCATAAATGTCCCCTTTAATGTGGACTCTCTTTCCTGTCCACAGGTCTCAGAGGGCCTTGTGTTCCTGCACAGCGGGGTGAAGATGGTGCACGGCAACCTGTGTCTGGAGAACATCATTCTCAACAAGAGCGGGGCGTGGAAGATCATGGGCTTCGACCACAGCATCTCCTCAGCCAACCCCTCTGAGGCCGAGGTAGGGTTAGTTTTAGGGTAGGGGTAGGGTTAGGGTAGGGCCGGGGTAGGGTTAGTGTTAGGGTAGGATAGGGCGGAGGTAAGGGTAGGGCAGAGGTAGGGTTAGGGTTAGGTTAGGACCGAGGTAGGGGTAGGGTAATGTAGGGTTAGGGGTAGGGGTAGGGTTAGGGGTAGGGTAGGGCCGAGGTAGGGGTAGGGTAATGTAGGGTTAGGGGTAGGGTTAGGGGTAGGGTAGGGCCGAGGTAGGGGTAGGGTAATGTAGGGTTAGGGGTAGGGTTAGGGGTAGGGTAGGGCTGAGGTAGGGGTAGGGTAATGTAGGGTTAGGGGTAGGGTTAGGGGTAGGGTAGGGCCGAGGTAGGGGTAGGGTAGGGACGAGCTAGGGCGCTCTGCCACTGGAGCCATTTCTTTGATCGACTCGCTCTTAGTTTCTTCATAAGACTATGATTAATTGATAAAATAATTGAAAAAAAAATATTTCTAAAAAAAACATTACGCAAGTCACTACACTATTAAACAGAGTTCTATTTCATCCCTACTGACCGGTGCTTAAAGCACTGGATATCGCCACCTCGCGCATGCGCATTCCGAGTGCCTAATACCAACATAGTCACCTGTGACCCCCACGTGACACCGGGAAGGCTATATCTTCCGGTGTCGTCAGAGGATCTGTTTCTTTACATCTTCTCGCTGCGCAGGTACCGAATGGAACCTTTGTTTGGCGAAAGGAAGGAAATTAGTGCTTACGCTCAAGCTAATAAATATCGGTTGATTACAGTTTCTGGTGAAGGCAGTGTTCTCGCTCCCGGTAACGCCGCATTTGGCCCTTCTTTGATTGACAATTGGTAGCAGCGATGACGCACAGGCTAATTAGTTTCTGTTTTTCAATTTACTGTCGAGGGAAGTCCTCCGCTTCCGCTTCCAGTTACGCTGCCGGTGGCTGCCTCCATAATGGGCCACCAATGTGTCGGCTGTGCGGCTCCTCGCGAGCCTGAGGACGGCCACGACAGCTGCCCTCCTTGACACGGTCTCGTGCATTAGACGGAGAGCCTCACGGACAGCGCCTGCATGAACTGCAGCCTCCTTCCTTGGGCGCTCAGAGTGGCTAGGCTGGCAGAGATGGAAAATCCGGCAACAGCCAATAACCCCTCTGCCTTAATGGGCCTCCCTCCCAATCAGCCCGGTCGTTCTGGGTGGCATCGGCATGATTGGGCTGCAGCGATGGGTGCCCCAGGCTTCCAAGGTGGACGGATTGACGGCCGACATGGAGCAAATACGGTCCCTCCTCCTGGCCCTTCAGCCTGGGGCTGGTCAGGGGCGGGCTGAGCTACGGCCTGGCCCTCCCTCGTCCCAATTTGACGACGCCCTCTCTCTGGCGGCTTCGACTATCCTCTTTAATGAGGTTATGACAGAGGGCGATGCCTCCCACATACTGGACGAGGCCTCCTGCTCTCCTGCACAAAGCTCTCTGCAGGGGCAGCAGACACCTCCATGGCGGCCGTCCTGCGGATGGCTCTGGCTCGCCTACAGCTCGATGCGGTGCAGACGGAGCCATCCCAGGCCAGCGCCTTCTTCAGGCGCAACCCTGCCACGGCAACATTCTCCGTCCATCCTTCAGAGGAGTACTTGAAGGAGCTTCATGGTTGCTGGAGGGACATTAGGGCCCTATCCCACTCAACGTTGGATGCCTGGACCTTGGCTGCCATGCAGAACATGGCACAGGTTGGGCTGGGCCGCATGCCATCAGTCGAGCCTGCCATCGCCTCCCTAATTCTGGCTCCTGATGAGGCTCTGAGGCCAAATGCCAGGTGTCCCCCTAACCCTAACCCTAACCCACAGTGCAGGGTCACAGACGACCTCCTGTCGAAAGCCTATGACGCAGCGGCATGCATGGGTCGTATTGGGAACTCCCTTTCCCACCTGTTGATGGTTCTTTCGACCTCTCTGCAGCAGGCCCAGGTTGAGCCGTCGCTGCAGAGTCTGAGTGTCTCCGGTTCGCCTTTCGCGGCCGTCATTTTCAATTCAGGGTACTTCCCTTTGATCTCTCCCACTCCCCGAGGGTATTCACCAGGGTGTGGCGGCAGCTCTCGCACCCCTGCAGAAGCAGGGCACGAAGGTCCTGCCATATTTGGACGGCTGGCTGATCTGTGCACCGTCCCAGTGTCAGGTGGCCCGGGACACGGCTACTCTTGCCATCTCAGAACCTGTTGACCTGGGCATATCCCCGCCTGGCCATCGTACGGGCGGCCTCCATACCGGGGGAACGGAACCAGGTCGCAGATTTCTTATCGAGTGGCGGCTTCATCCGGAGGTGGTGGAGAAGATATGGGGTCTCTTTGGCAAGGGGGAAGTGGACTTCTTTGCTTCAGAGGAATCCACACATTGCCCCCTCTGGTTCTCCTGGACGGAGGTGACGGCCCCCTCGGACAGGATGCCTTAGCTCACGACTGGCCACAGATTCCTCTGTATGCCTTCCCACCACTGCCCCTGATTCTTCCCACACTCCAGAGAGTGTTTCTGCGGGGCCAAAGGCTACTACTGGTGGCCCCCTACTTCAACTGCTGCGCAGGCTCTGCTGCAGCTCTCCATGGCGCCTCCCCTGCAGGAAGGACCTCCTTTCGTAGCTGGGGGGTCAGTTTTGGAACCCAGATCCCCGTCACCTCCAGCTCTGGGCTTGGCCACTGCAGGGCCCGACTCACTGCTGAATGTTTGAACTGCGACCGTCAGGAATACTATTCCAAGTGCCAGGGCACCATCTACCAGAGCACAGTATGCCAACAGATGGAAGTTGTTCTCTGACTGGTGTAGGGGTAAGGCAGTGGACCCAGTACGTTGCTCCGTGGCCACTGTTCTGGAGTTCCTGCAGTCCCTCCTGGATGGTGGTCGCTCTCATTCCCCCTTGAGGGTCTATGTGGCTGCTATTTCTTCCCAGCATGTGATGGTTGATGGAGCCACAGTGGGGTGCCACAGGTTGGTGTCCCTCTTCCTTAGGGGGGCCCTGAGGCTGCGCCCCCCTAGGACTCTTGAGGGCTCCAGCTTGGGACCTGCCCCTGGTGCTGGGGGCCATGTCATCACCTCCTTTTGAGCCTCTGACCCAGGTATGGTTGAAGTGGCTGTCCATGAAGGTCCACCCAAGTGTGGACCTACTGCCAAGCTCTGCTACCTCCAAGGAGTGAGGTTCCTTTTTGGTATGGGTCATCCAGTGCTTTAAGCACCGGTCAGTAGGGATCAAATAGAACGAAAGTTACGAATGGAACTACGTTTCTATGAATCCTGGATGACCACCGGAGCGTTTAGTCACTCAGAATCCTTGTGTGCTCGCGAGAAGATTCTAGGAACAGATCCTCTGACGACACCGGAAGATGTAGCCTTCCCGGTGTCACGTGGGGGTCACAGGTGACCATGTTGGTATTAGGCACTCGGAATGCGCATGCGCGAGGTGGAGATATCCAGTGCTTTAAGCACTGGTCATCCAGGATCCATAGAACCGTAGTTACATTAATAACTTTCGATCTGTCAGCAAGTCAAAGTATCTATAAACTCTGCCCCCCCCCCCCCCCCCCCCCCCCCCCCATCATGTCCCTCCTCTCATTACCCCCCCTTAATCCCCACCCTCATTTCCCCCCCCCCCTTTATCCCCCCCTCTCCCCAATCACCCCCCCCCTCATCACCCCACCCATCACGCCCCCTCATCACCCCCCTATCACGCCCCCTCATCACCCCCATCACCCCCCCATCACGCCCCCTCATCACCCCTCATCACCCCCCCCCACCCCTCATCACGCCCCCTCCTCACCCCCCCCCTCATCACCCCCCCCCCTCATCACCCCCCCTATCATGCCCCCTCATCACCCCCCCCACCCCTCATCACCCCCCCCCTCCCACCCATCACCCCCCCTCATCACCCCCCCCCTCCCACCCATCACCCCCCCTCATCACCCCCCCCTCCCATCACGCCCCCTCATCACCCTCCCCCCTCATCACCCCCCCTCATCACCCCCCTCCCCTCCCCTCCCTTCATCAACCCCCCCCTCCCTTCATCACCCCCCATTCTTCACCCTCCCCCCAGCCCAGGTACACGTGTAAGGAGTGGGAGCCCAGCCTCCCGGCGCTGTGCCTGCCCAACCCGGAGTACCTGGCCCCGGAGTACATCCTGTCCGTCAGCTGTGACTCCGCCTCCGACATGTACTCTCTGGGCGTGGTGGTGCACGCCGTCTTCAACGAGGGCCAGCCCGTGTGCCAGGTCAACAAGCACGACCTCTTCAAGAGCTTCAGCCGCCAGCTGGACCAGGTGGGGGGGGGGGGGGGGGTTAGCTTCAGCCGCCAGCTGGACCGGGGGGGGGGGGGGGGTTAGCTTCAGCCGGCAGCTGGACCAGGTGGGGGGGGGGGGGGGGGGGTTAGCTTCAGCCGCCAGCTGGACCAGGGGGGGGGGGGTTAGCTTCAGCCGGCAGCTGGACCAGGTGGAGGGGCGGGGGGGGGGGCGGTGTTGGCTTCAGCCGCCAGCTGGACCAGGTGGGGGGGGGGGGGTTAGCTTCAGCCGCCAGCTGGACCAGGTGGAGGAGGGGGGGGGGGGGGGTTAGCTTCAGCCGCCAGCTCGACCAGGTGGGGGTTAGCTTCAGCCGCCAGCTCGACCAGGTGGGGGTTAGCTTCAGACGCCAGCTGGACCAGGTGGGGGTTAGCTTCAGCCGCCAGCTAATATTACATTGATTCTCCGTCTTAAAAATAATAATGTGTGTGTGTGTGTGTGTGTATATGTGTATATATATCTATATATATTAGAGCTGTCAGTTAAACGCGTTATTAACGGCGTTAACGCAAACCAAATTTAACGGCGTTAAATTTTTTATCGCGCGATTAACGCAATTATTTTATATAAAAAAAAAAATAAATAAACTTTTTTTTTTTTTTTTCTTCGGCTCAAAACAAAGAAGCAGTAGCCTGACTGCTATGTTCAAATGACATTTGTTCAAAGCAGTCGTTTAATTGCACTATAGGCTCTTTTTTTGTATCGTCCTGTTTTGATCAGTGTATATGCCAATGTTGTTATCAATAAAAAATCATTTGCACAAGGCAAGCCGATGCACTTCACCATGTTGATAAGAGAATTAAAATGAGAAGAATTATGGGACAAAAAAATCAAGGGATATTTAGCATAGAAAAAGAATTTGCGATTAATCGCGATTAATTAGAGTTAACTATGACATTAATGCGATTAATCACGATTAAATATTTTAATCGCTTGACAGCTCTAATATATATATATATATATATATATATATAATAATTTTTTATTATTAGCTTCAGCTCATAACCCTAATCCTTACCTCCAGCTGAGCAGCATGAGCCCCACCATGCTGAACCACATCCCAGAGGAGGTGCGCGACCACGTCAAGATGCTGCTTAGCGTCGCCCCCAACGTGCGCCCCGACGCCGACCAGATGACCAAGGTGTGTACGGCCCGGGACCCCAGGTCACTGGGAGGGTAGGGGTGGACAGTAGGTAGATGGGCCCCAGTGGGAGCTGGGATAGGGTTAGGGCTGGCTGCTTAACAAGAAGGTTCACATGGAGTTAGGGTTAGGGCTGGCTGCTTAACAAGAAGGTTCACATGGAGTTAGGGTTAGGGCTGCTTAACAAAGGGGTTCATGGAGTTAGGGTTAGGGCTGGCTGCTTAACAAGAAGGTTCACATGGATTTAGGGTTAGGGCTGGCTGCTTAACAAGAAGGTTCACATGGAGTTAGGGTTAGGGCTGCTTAACAAAGGGGTTCATGGAGTTAGGGTTAGGGCTGGCTGCTTAACAAGAAGGTTCACATGGAGTTAGGGTTAGGGCTGGCTGCTTAACAAAGGGGTTCATGGAGTTAGGGTTAGGCCGCTTAACAAAGGGGTTCATGGGGTTGGGGTTAGCCCTAACCCCAACCCTAACAAAGGGGTTCATGGAGTTAGGGTTAGGGTTAGCCCTAACCCTAACCCTAACAAAGGGGTTCATGGAGTTAGGGTTAGGGCTGCTTAACAAAGGGGTTCATGGAGTTAGGGTTAGGCCGCTTAACAAAGGGGTTCATGGGGTTGGGGTTAGCCCTAACCCCAACCCTAACAAAGGGGTTCATGGAGTTAGGGTTAGGGTTAGCCCTAACCCTAACCCTAACAAAGGGGTTCATGGAGTTAGGGTTAGGGTTAGCCCTAACCCTAACCCTAACAAAGGGGTTCATGGAGTTTTATTGTTGTATATTTTTTTAATAAGTTCTTCCAAATTGAAATATACTTTGTGTCTTTTCTCGAGCCGTAAACCATTACTACTACTACTACTACTACTACTACTACTACTACTTACCTCTGCGGGTGTTTGTGTGTGAATCCAGATCCCGTTCTTCGATGATGTCGGCGCCATGACCCTGCAGTACTTCGACTCCCTCTTCCAGAGGGACAACCTGCAGAAGTCTCAGTTCTTCAAGGGCCTTCCCAAAGTGCTGCCCAAGCTCCCCAAGGTTCACATCCACATCAGCATTTAGTTCTTCCACTTGAAGTAGCAGCCCTGTAAAGGGGGCGGGCGGGGGGACCAGTGGTCAGGGTGTTGGATACCTAGCCACAACGGTCTAGGTTCAATAAAGAGTCGGGTAAGCATGTCCTCAACCCTCCCATATCCTCTCCTCCCGTTCCTCCCCGTTGGGCCCCTGTCATGGCCCCCCCGACAGAGAGTGGTGGTCTACCGGATCCTGCCGGCTCTGACCGGGGAGTTCGTCAACCCCGACATGGTGCCCTTCGTGCTGCCCAATGTGCTGCTGATCGCCGAGGAGTGCACCAAGGATGAGTACATCCGCCTCGTCCTGCCCGACCTCACGCCCGTCTTCAAGCAGCAGGAGCCCATCCAGGTAGAGCCGGCCCCCACACGCAGCGCCACGCCTCTCAGGGATAGGGTTAGGATTAACTCTAAAGGTTAACCCTAACCCTAACCCATCCAGGTAGAGCCGGCCCCCACACGCAGCGCCACGCCTCTCAGGGATAGGGTTAGGATTAACCCTAAGGGTTAACCCTAACCCTAACCCATCCAGGTAGAGCCAGCCGCCACACGCAGCACCACGCCTCTCAGGGATAGGGTTAGGATTAACCCTAAGGGTTAACCCTAACCCTAACCCATCCAGGTAGAGCCAGCCGCCACACGCAGCGCCACGCCTCTGAGGAATAGGGTTAGGATTAACCCTAAGGGTTAACCCTAACCCTAACCCATCCAGGTAGAGCCAGCCGCCACACGCAGCACCACGCCTCTCAGGGATAGGGTTAGGATTAACCCTAAGGGTTAACCCTAACCCATCCAGGTAGAGCCGGCCCCCACACGCAGCGCCACGCCTCTCAGGGATAGGGTTAGGATTAACTCTAAAGGTTAACCCTAACCCATCCAGGTAGAGCCAGCCGCCACACGCAGCACCACGCCTCTCAGGGATAGGGTTAGGATTAACCCTAAGGGTTAACCCTAACCCTAACCCATCCAGGTAGAGCCAGCCGCCACACGCAGCACCACGCCTCTCAGGGATAGGGTTAGGATTAACCCTAACCCATCCAGGTAGAGCCAGCCGCCACACGCAGCACCACGCCTCTGAGGAATAGGGTTAGGATTAACCCTAAGGGTTAACCCTAACCCTAACCCATCCAGGTAGAGCCAGCCGCCACACGCAGCACCACGCCTCTGAGGAATAGGGTTAGGATTAACCCTAAGGGTTAACCCTAACCCTAACCCATCCAGGTAGAGCCAGCCGCCACACGCAGCACCAAGCCTCTGAGGGATAGGGTTAGGATTAACCCTAACCCATCCAGGTATAGCCGGCCGCCACCCGCAGTGCCACGCCTCTCAGGGATAGGGTTAGGATTAACCCTAAGGGTTAACCCTAACCCATCCAGGTAGAGCCAGCCGCCACACGCAGCACCACGCCTCTGAGGGATAGGGTTAGGATTAACCCTAACCCATCCAGGTAGAGCCAGCCGCCACACGCAGCACCACGCCTCTCAGGGATAGGGTTAGGATTAACCCTAAGGGTTAACCCTAACCCATCCAGGTATAGCCGGCCGCCACACGCAGCACCACGCCTCTGAGGAATAGGGTTAGGATTAACCCTAACCCATCCAGGTAGAGCCAGCCGCCACACGCAGCACCACGCCTCTGAAGGATAGGGTTAGGATTAACCCTAAGGATTAACCCTAACCCATCCAGGTAGAGCCAGCCGCCACACGCAGCACCACGCCTCTCAGGGTTGGGGTTAGGATTAACCCTAAGGATTAACCGTAAGGGTTAACCCTAACCCATCCAGGTAGAGCCAGCCGCCACACGCAGCACCACGCCTCTCAGGGTTGGGGTTAGGATTAACCCTAAGGATTAACCCTAACCCGCGCCTCTCAGACAGGGCCACGCCTCTCAGGCAGGGCCACGCCTCTCAGGCAGGGCCACGCCTCTCACGCGCACTCAAAGGAGCACCAAAGGGCTAGGGTTAGGGTTAACCCCAACCCTAGCCCTAACCCTAGCACCAAAGGGTTAGGGCTGGGGTTAACCCTAACCCTAGCACCAAAGGCGTAGGGCCGTATGCATGTCTGAGTGCTGTAGGGGTCTTATTTCGCTGGAGACTTTATGGTAGGTAGGTCGGACTCCGTACTCGTCCCCTGGGTTCAGCTGGGTGGAAGGCCGGAGGCTGCCCCCTGCTGGTGGTGTGCACAGCCACATGTTCAGAGGGAGAGAGTGACTGACTGAGAGACAGAAATGAGTGGTCTAAGATCGAAATTGTCGTTAAAAAAAAAAACACTCTGATAATAGCTTGCAAATATTACTTACAGCATGTTTTGAGCATGGATTTGCAAGAAGTGTCTCCAAAATAAAGTAATCTTTATTCAAAGAAGTGTTTTCAAATATATTGTGGTTGCAGTTGATGATTTTGCATGGACTGCCTTTAGATGTTAGACGCTCCTCCAGAGTGGTGTGATCGTAGCAGAGCCCTGCTCTGAAACATTAGACGCGCTACAGTGAATCTTTTGTCTTTTTCTGTTTTTGTTTTTCTTCTTGCGCCTCCTCAGGCTAGCAATATGGTGAGTGATAACTGGGCCACGATCTAACTGCTTCTACTAATGGCTTATCTCATCCTTTTTTATTTTAATGTGTAGAGAAAGACATTTCATTTATTTTACTCCTTCGAGGGAACACATGGAGGCTCCTTGTGGGTTAGTGGGAAAGAGTTTCAACTCGAGCATATCGTGTAACTTTCTAAAAATTCTGATTTAGTGTACAATAGGTGCCTTTAATCACACATTTTCATCACTGTGCTTTGTAGGTAGGCAGACTACTTTGAATGCAAGCTGTTTTTGTTTGAAATAAATCAAACTAACTAAAACGACCCCCAACGGGAGCCTCAATGTGTTAAATCGGCAAAGCCGCCCCTTTAAATGTCCCGCAAGTCCCCCCTTGTCGTTTCTCCCACTACCCTTAAGCATGACCCACTGAATGCTCTCTGTATTGACTGTGTGTCTAATGCTATGCCCCCCCCCCTGACCGCTGCCTGCTGCTAGATCCTGCTGATCTTCCTGCAGAAGATGGACCTCCTGCTGACCAAGACGCCCCCGGACGCCATCAAGAGCAGCGTGCTGCCCATGGTGTACCGGGCCCTGGAGGCGCCGTCGGTGCAGATCCAGGTACCCTACCCCTACCCCTTGCACGCACGCAGTGTGTACGACCATAGGTCGTGCACACCTATGGTTACCCTAACCCTAACACCATAGGTTAGGGTTAGGGTAACCCCTAGGGCCGCTGGGGGGGTGGTGTAGCAGCCCATATGGCCCCAATGGGTCCATTGCTGATGCGCCTGTCTTGTGTTTTTCTCTGGGGTTAGCTTTAGGGTTAGGGTTCCCTAACCCTGTCTTGTGTTTTTCTCTGGGGTTAGCTTTAGGGTTAGGGTTCCCTAACCCTGTCTTGTGTTTTCCTCGGGGGTTAGGGTTAACCCTAACGATAACCCTAACCCTGTCTTGTGTTTTTCTCGGGTTACCAGGAGCTGTGCCTAAACATCATCCCAACGTTCGCCAACCTGATCGACTATCCCTCCATGAAGAACTCTCTCATCCCCCGCGTCAAGTCCGCCTGTCTCCAGACGTCCTCGCTCGCAGTCAGTGTGTGTGTGTGTGTGTGTGTGTGTGTGTGTGTGTGTGTGTGTGTGTGTGTACTTATTCTGTCTATGTGTGTGACCAGGTGCGGGTGAACTCCCTAGTGTGTCTGGGCAAGATCCTGGAGTACCTGGACAAGTGGTACGTCATCGACGAGGTCCTGCCCTTCCTGCAGCAGATCCCCTCCAGAGAGCCTGCCGTGCTCATGGGCGTCCTCGGTAGGCCCTCCGGACCCCCCAGCCACTATACCAGCCTTATGTCCCTCCCCTGGACCCCCCAGCCACTATACCAGCCTTATGTCATTCACACACTGTGTGTGTGTGTGTGTGTGTGTGTGTGTGTGTGTGTGTGTGTGTGTGTGTGTGTGTGTGTGTGTGTGTGTGTGTGTGTGTGTGTGTGTGTGTGTGTGTGTGTCAATCATGGAGCAAATCATCAATAGTATTGATTATTGATTGGTTATTATTTGATTATTGGTGTATCAGGAGTATATAATATATAGACGAGGCCAGATACCTTACCACTGCTCTAACCGACAGATCAAATAATGGATCATGTTATTAAGTTGTTGACCTTTGACCTCTCTGAACCCCGGTAGGCATCTATAAGTGCACCTTCTCACACAAGAAGCTGGGCATTCCTAAGGAGCACCTAGCCAGCAAGTGCCTGCCACACCTTGTCTCGCTCAGCATAGACAACAACCTCAACCTTAACCAGGTAACCCACCCGTAACACAGGTAACCCACCAGTAACCCAGGTAAACCAGCCTTAAAGGTCCCATGGCATTAAAAACCTCACTTTCTGAGGTTTTTTAACATAAATATGGGTTCCCCTAGCCTGCCTATGGTCCCCCAGTGGCTAAAACTTGCGTTCGGTGTAAAAAGAGCCTTTGAATAAACGGAGGCTCAAGCAAGCTGATTTGGAATGTGGTCCCATATGTCGTCATAAAGGATCTAACCTCCTCCCTTTCTCTGCCTTGCCCGCCCAGAGAATTGTGCCCGCCAATGAGACACGACCGTGCGAGTGCCACATGTGTGTGTGTGTGATTACAAACACTGTACCGCAAGTGATTGCTGTTGGTGTTATGGCGCATAACACCGGTTCTTTGAAGTCTCTTGTATTTGCACAACGAGACTGTAGTTGGGGTTAGCTCAGCCATGGTTGAGAAGGAATTGGGGGGAATGGAACTTTGGCTTCGACTCCCTGAAGTACATGAACTGCGACATGCTGCCGGCTGCCGCGAGGCACCACCACCGCAAAGCACGGGCAGCCGGCAGCAGGCAGCGCGCGGTTCAGCCTACTTCAGATTCATGTGGAAGAACCAGAGACGACGGAGAACCTGACGAAGTCGTTTGTGATTCATAATATCGTCTGGAGGCGCACACAGCTTTTGGCCGTGATATGTATTATATGTTATAGATATCTATCTATCATATGATATTATTTAGATATAGACTGTAACGCAAGTGTTGTACACTTCCTTGTAATTTGGATAACCGTTCTGCTGTTGGTGTTATGCCGCATAACACGTCAGACTCTCATCTCTGGTATTTCCACAACGAGACTCGTAGTGGGGGTTATCTCAGCCGTGGTTGAGAATGAATTGGGGGAAAGAACTTTGGCTTTGACTCCCTCAAGAACATGAACCACGACATGAAGGAGAAATGGATTGTTCGCCGTGAATGTCTCCCGCTTGAGCACCGCTGCCGAGGCGGTGGTCCTTCGGCAGCGAGGCTCCGGCGGGAGACAACCGCGGTCAACAACCGCGGGCAACAATCCCTTCCTCCTCCTTGTCGTGGTTCATTCTACTTCAGATTGACGTGGAAGAACCAGAGACGTCGGAGAACCCGACGCGGTCGTTTGAGATTCATAATATCGTCTGGAGGCTCACAGCTTTTGGCCGTGATAATATATATTATATGTATTGATATCTATGTATAATATGATATTATTTAGATATAGAGCTCCAGTGGACTCCAGTGGACGCGCATGGTACCGTGGCTGCAAGCTGCTCAGGGCCACAACCCCACCCTCCCCCTTAACCCGCCTCGCTCCTCCTCATTTGCATTAAAGCTACAGACACCGAAACGGCGCATTTGGGGAAAGCTCAATGTGCGACTGGCTTGTAGTGGCTGTAACTCTGCACCACGGCTGAATTCCGGGGAACGTCTTTAAATACTGTTTGGGACCTACTGATATCTATATTAAAGCATCCATAAAGTAGCATGCCATGGGATCTTTAACCCAGGTAAACCCCCCTTAGCCCAGGTAAACCCCCCTTAGCCCAGGTAAACCCCCCTTAGCCCAGGTAAACCCCCCTTAGCCCAGGTAAACCCCCCCTAACCCAGGTAAACCCCCCCTAACCCAGGTAAACCCCCCCTAACCCAGGTAAACCCGCCTTAACCCAGGTAAACCAGCCTTACCTGGACTTCCCATCCCTCAAGTGTTAGTATATGATGTCATCTCATCTTTACCTGTGGAGTTTAATTTCACTGTGAATGTTTGTACAGGAATAACCTGTTGGTAATTTGACTTTAGCTACACTTCTCTTCACCTCTTCTTCTTCCAGTTCAACTCCTTCATGGTGATGATCCGGGAGATGCTGAGTCGCATGGAGGTGGAGCACAAGACTAAGCTGGAGCAGCTGCACGCCATGCAAGAGCAGCAGAGGTGACTGCCGCCCCACTGCCCACCACGTAGACACCCACTCATCCAGCCCTCTGACTGGTTGGGGGGTTGGAGAAAATCCTTATTCAAGGTTCTGTATTCAGAGCCTGCAGGCTCCCCTGTAGGCACCAAATGATATGAGGGAGAGAGAGAGAGGCTGTAATGGCACATCTGACGCTCCATATAAAGGGAGCCAGTCGGGTTCAACATGAAGGACAGCAGCCTCAACACAAAGCTCAGGTTTAAGTCTCCGAATCCACCGGTTGACCTCTAGGTGTTTAACCGTTACACGTCTCTCCCGATAGGAGCATGGCGATATCAACCACAGGCAACCAATCGGGGGAGAGCAAGAGCACGCCCAGCTCCGGCCATCAGGTGAACAGTGGTTTCCGTGGCAACAGAAAGAGGCGATCCCCCTTGTATCGTCTCGGCTCACGCCCACTCCCCCTCTGTTCTAACCCTAACTCTGTTCTTCAGATCGAGCATCTCTTCGGCAGCGGCGGGCTGACAGCCAACGGCTTGTCCACACCGGCACCACAGCCCAGCAGAGTGAGTATACGAGACGTCCCCCCTCTCTGGCCGCCTCTCTGGCCGCCTCTCTGGCCGCCTCTCTGGCCGTCTCTCTGGCCGTCTCTCTGGCCGTCTCTCTGGCCGTCTCTCTGGCCGTCTCTCTGGCCGTCTCCACGCCGTCTCTCTGGCCGTCTCTCTGGCCGTCTCTCTGGCCGTCTCTCTGGCCGTCTCCACGCCGTCTCTCTGGCCGTCTCTCTGGCCGTCTCTCTGGCCGTCTCTGGCCTTCCCGACGCCGTCTCTCTGGCCGTCTCTGGCCTTCCCGACGCCGTCTCTCTGGCCGTCTCTCTGGCCGTCTCTCTGGCCGTCTCTGGCCTTCCCGACGCCGTCTCTGGCCGTCTCTCTGGCCGTCTCTCTCTGGCCGTCTCTCTGGCCGTCTCTGGCCTTCCCGACGCCGTCTCTCTGGCCGTCTCTGGCCTTCCCGACGCCGTCTCTGGCCGTCTCTGGCCGTCTCTGGCCTTCCCGACGCCGTCTCTGGCTGTCTCTCTGGCCGTCTCTGGCCTTCCCGACGCCGTCTCTGGCCGTCTCTCTGGCCGTCTCTGGCCGTCCGTTTTCCTGAAGACCTCCCCTCGTGTTCTGCCCTCAGGTGTCGCTGACTCTGGAGGAGAAGCAGCGCTTGGCTAAAGAGCAAGAGCAGGCCTCTAAACTAAGGAACCAGCAACCCTTGGCCCCGCAGGCTGCTAAACCAGCGGCCGCCGCCACTCAGGTACAGGGTTAGCGCGCCTCTGGAAGGCTCAGAATAAATATGAAAATGATTTGTTGAAAATTTAAAGAGTTAAATTCAGAGGCAAAAAATGACGTTGCTTCAATGCATACTCAGTGCTTAAAATTCAATGGCTTTTTATTTTCAAGATGCGATGAGACATATACTTCGATAAGCGGCCAGGGCGCGATGTCAGGTCTGATTAAATCCTGCTCAGTGATATCAGAAGGACTTGAAACCCCCTCCCTCGTTGTTCTCTTTGGCAGGCGAAGGATCTGACCCACAGTCTCCTCCTCCAAAACAAGGCGTCGCTCAGCAGCCTGTCGCTGGGCAACACGTCGCGGCCGGCGCCAGTCCAGGGCACCGCCATGTCGGCCTACCCCAGCCCCATGGGCGTCCCGGTGTCCAATGGCTTCAACCCCTCCATGGGCTTCCAGGCATCGGGTATGGGCATGGGCGTGTGTCCCCCGGGCCCCAGCCTCTACGGGGGCATGGCCACCACCACCAGCACTCCCAACTTCAGCACCCTCACCCAGAGTCAAGGAGCCCTCGGGCAGACGAACAAGGCGCCCAACATGGCTGCCCTGGACAATCTCTTCACCGCCAACAAGCCCCGGGCAACGCTCCACCAGCTGTGCTCCAGTGTGACCCCCGCAGCCAACAGCACCCCTTGGCGTAATCAATTTGGTCCTGGCCAGGCCAATCAGACTGCACCCGTTCAGGGCATACCATTAGGAATGGGAGGGGTGCCAAGTGGGTTCGGAATGCAGGCCAACCCATTCTTCAGCCCGCAGAACTTCTCTCAGCCCCCTTCTGCCCTGAGTGTGAATCCCGCAGCGCTCAAGCAAACGGCTTCGGTTAACAATGACCTCAAGGACTTGTTTGGCTAGAAATACAAGGCGATGCGGGAGTCCATGTTGTTTTAAGGACTGTAGAAAGTAGAAAGCGTTGAATTCTTATAGTAAAAAGAAATATGCTGTGAGAATGTGATAACGAATAATCCTATTTGAGGGTGTTGCTGTATATATTTTTTAAATCCAACTTTGTTTGTGATTTTCCCCCATTTGAAAACTTGGCCCCACTGGTAACCTTGCACCAATCCCACCGCTATTTCAATGGTTGTAAAAAAAATTGGGTTGTGTAAATCCTATTGTCGCGTTCTCATCACTGATGGGGTTTTCCTACGGTTTTGTACTTGAAGCCTTTCTACGAATGTCAAAAAGTTGAGGTTGATTCGATTTCTTTAGATCGAAATGCAATCCACCATTCCGGGTTTCTCTGGGTTAGAAAACCATTTGACACCCTCGCCGATTTCTCTTTGTACGGGTTTCTTGTACGTTGTCATTTGGATACATTGGGGACCAACCTGGTAATCCCACAAGCTATATTAACCAAGGGAACGCACTATGTTGGGGTACAGTGGCTAGGAGCCAAAGATGTAGCACTGGCTAGCCCATGACGCCCCTGAGAGGCACCTTGGACACTGTCTTCTGTTGGATATTTGTTCGTCTTTGGGGAAATGAGGGAGAGGCCTTCAGAGTATTTATCATGCGTACCCTCCTCATAGTCTTTGAGAGTTCAGTTGAATCCTTCCTGTTCCACGGAGGGAGAGCAGTCCTTCAGCAGTTCCTCATTCAATCCACATGTTGAGAGCGAGGTCCATATCACATTGCTGGCTTTCCTCTCGCATTTTTATGGGCTGTGGTTCTTATCATAAAACTTGTATATGTATGTGACGCAAATTATTTGAAGGTAGTGGGATCACAAGACCTTTTGCACGTGGTGCCAGCTAAAACTAAAGGACTCATTATGGATGTGGGTGCAGTATGGTAATGGTGAGAGATCCTGTGGTAGAGCTCCTGCTGTTGGGGCGGTATACATGTCACAGTATACAGTGTTTCATAGTAGTGCCCGAAGGAAGAAAGACAAAATGGCGGTTTTTCTAATGTACTGACTCTACTAATTGTTACATTTAGGATCATTCCTTTGAGTTCATTATCGTATAATGTTCTGGAGATGACAATATCATTCCATTCAATCACATTGTGTGAAGCAATGATAAATACAAATTTAAACTTAAATCATTACTTTTTTTCGTGAGTATCCAGTGACATTTGGGAAGGTATTTTAAATTGATTCAATTAGTCTGGTCTTGATTTCTATAGATGAAGAAAATTGTATTATGTCCAATTAATTTATTTTTCCATTGCACGAGAATTACATGAATAGTTTTTTAAACAATACATCTCAGAATCTTCTCTCTTCACAGTGAATAACGATTTTAGTGCATGTTACTGAAGAAATATATATATAAAGTTAGTGTTATCTTTCTCATTCTGACCCCAAATTCCTTGGACCAATGTGTTTGCACGTGATGTCTTTTCTTTCTTTTTTTTTTCTAAAGAAAAGTTGCAAACGTTTGTATGAAAGTAGCATACATATTGAGTTCTGCACTATGACCTGAATAGGAATCTATACTGCTGATATAAAATGATCTGCCGTTGATACTTTTTACATTCAAACAACTTAAAGGCCTTAAAAGAGTAGTGTGCAATATTCCTAAAGGACTTGGGACAGCATAATTTGCAGTTTTCCCTTGTTGCCTTCCCCTATTCCCTGGCTTAGACATCATTATACATCAATGCCGCTAATTTATTTCTTTGAGATTTCCTCATTGTATTTTCACAAACTGGTAACTGAATCAAAATTCACTGCTTTTAGGACAAAATTGTCCTATTTACTGAATGTTATTGTCGTGGCACCAGTACAAGGTTAACTTTTAATGTATCTGTAGAGCAACCTCAGCACGGATTGGTTGAGAAGCTCTTCAACCATGTGCTTAATTAGCTGAGAAGTTTGACCTCATCAAAAGGCCGAATACCAGGCAGACGATTGACAGTGGCTGCTGCATCATTCAATCTTTGCTATATCACAATTTTTTTGCAGTCTTCAACATGTGCTAGTAGGACCCTAAAGCATAAAACAAAAGCTTATTCTTCTACAAGATATAGCGGATTGTCGGTTGAATACAAACCACTGTTGTATATGTAATTTGATCTCTATGAACCTGCTCTTGTGTGTTGAGGTGTGTAATCTGAGGTGGTTTGATGGAAAATCTGTCCATATATATGGAAAAAATACAGACTAATATTCTCAAGGTCTGATCTTTCTTTCTTTGCCTTTATTCACATTATTTTGATTGTGTTTTACTTGTGTATGGCTTATATTCCGATGTTGTGAAAGGTTATGTTAGGGGTCCAAAACAAAGTGGGAGGGACTCTGGGGCCCAATTCTGAAAGTCAAATCTCCTAACCTCTCTGCCTCTCTTCCTTAACCTTTGAGGAAAACCGTCATAGAGTCAAGGAGAGATGAAAAGGTGCTTCCTTTCGATCACCGGAAAAGGCTGCACTGTTTAAAATGAATTAGACTCCACTATTCCCAACCAACGTTGTTGTGCGACGGCGGGTATTGCCGACCTCTAGAGTCTCTAGTGTGAAACAAATTTTCCGAAGTTGGACTATAACAAGCACTCTTTCGATCAATGCGTTCTTGTCGTTGATTTCAATCAGGTTGTCGCCAACAGTGGTAATCACTTAGGTCGGACTTAGGTCGGAATATTTTAGGCCATATGAATCCCAATTTACATGTGAAAAAAGGAGGATAAACTTATGTTGATGTTGAAATTAACTGCCCACAGTAGCCTTTTAAATGTGAAGTTGGCATTTTAGTTCCTTATGGTGTAAATTATGTGCTTACTAACCTGCAATAAATGAATTAATTTAAATTCTAGTGCTGTCAAGCGATTAAAATATTTAATCAAATTAATGTCATAGTTAACTCACGATTAGGGTTAGGGTTAGGACATGTCGGCAATTAACGACGCCACCGCGTCGCTGGCACGGGCCATCATCAGTCGGCTCCCCGGTGGTCCCCGACCCACCCCAACGTTCAAACCGAGGGGCTGCAAGGTCCCCTGCCTGTCAATCCACCTCCTCTCTGCCCTGCGACGCTGGGCGATAGACCAAAAGGGGTTTGCTTCCAACACCAACGCAGCACAAAATGCGCAACCAGGGGAAGGTGAGCGTCTCTTTTCTGTTTAATGTTGTGGCGGTGCTGGTGGAAGCGGACGCGTACGGTGTTTCCCATTTCTCCGACGTACTGGAGTTTGCAGGTGAGGCAACGGATCAAGTAAACACAGTTTTTTGTGGTAAGACCTGAGTGCCGTTCGGTGGGGAAGACGTCACCATTGTTTTGATTGCGCGCCCAAGGAATAAAGTTGTAAAAGTACGACAGTCTGTTAACCCTGGGCTCTAACAGAGGGCGCAGTTTGGCCCTCACTAGAAGGTCCTTGATGTTTTTATTCCTTCTGTAGACCGCGTTAATGCCATAACCCCGCAGGAACGTGGTGGAATCCAAAAGTTGTTGGAAATTGGATCTGACCAGCGCGGGCGCGCGGCGCCTCTCTGGGTGGAGGCAGACGCGCAGACCCAGTGCGCCTCGCGGTAGCGACCGGAGGCCCTGGGCGTCGTGGAGGTCGGGGCCGCTCGCGGACCAGGACGCGGAGGCGGAGGTCGTACCTGTGGCAGTGTCCTCGGGGGTCCAGCGGGGGGGCCCGGAACCCGCGCAGGGTGGCGGGGGGCCCGACGCGCCTCAGGCGCGCGGTGATGGAGAGGCCTCTGCGCCTCACGACGAGGAGGCGAGTAGGCCGGTCTGTAGGCCTCAAACCTCACCTCGTGATGGTGTCGGGCAGGCCCGTAGGGAGACCAGTCCCTACCGGGCCGCGTGTGACCATCCCAATGCCTGGGAGACGGGTAGCGCGGAGCCCAGAGGCATTCGTGTTGCTGCGCGAACTGATGAAAACGGCCCTCCGGAGCAGGTGCGGCCCACACAGAGGAATCCATCAGAGGTGGGGGGTAGCGGGGGTCACGAGGAGCCCGTCGTCGACGTCCCCGTTGGACCAGGGTCCAGTCATCGTCGGCTTGGAAGTCATCCGGATGCATGTTTTTTTGCGGATGATTCAGGAATTCAAAAAATACTAAAAGGTTTCTAAGCTTTTATTTATTTATTTTTTTGGGAAAATGAGACAAGTGTGATCCAGCCAAAATCCGGTTTTATTGGACATAGTCTGCTGTGAGCAAAGTACGACGTTTCGTCAGTGTTTCTGACTTCATCAGGTACAAGTGGTAGCAAAGAAACAGACCGTATATTGCAGAATCCAGACAAGCCGCGGTTACAGAACACAAATGAGACACAATAAAGACTGATACTTATATACAGACACATAAAGAGGGAGGGGGAAGTAAACGTCTGGGGCAGAGGCATCCAATGGGGGGCCAGGGCAGCAAAACAATTTCAAATTTGGAGTTTAGACCCAATGGGGGGATCGAATGCAGAGCCAATGGGGAGTCAAAATTTGAACTAGCGCCAATCAGGAGGTCGAATTTGAAAAGCAGCTTTTAACCTCTGCAACAATGTTGCAGAATGTTGTGGTACCCCGAAGTTCCAGCAGGTGGAGTCAGGAGAACCGTGGTGGTGGCACCTCCCGGAGCCGCCAGCAGAGGTTGCTAAGTATCATAAAACCCGGGTGGTGTTGAAGACACAAAGATGGCGGCCGCCACCGAAACAATTACCACAAAAACACTGAATAAAAACGGTAAGAGATGTCCTAAAGGGTTAGGACAACGACACCCAAAGGCGGTAGTGTCGCTGGCACGGGCCATCATCAGGCGTCCCCCCGGTGGTCCCCTACCCACCCCAACGTTCAAACCAAGGGGTTGCCAGGTCCCCAGCCTATCAATCCAAAGCCTCTCAGCTCTGCGCCGTTGAGCAGCAGACCAGAAAGGATTGGCTTCAAGCACCGACGCGGAAAGGGCCAGCCATCCGTGCTCCACAAAATGCGCAACTACAGGTAGGTGAGCGTCCTTTTTGTGTTTAATGTTGTGTTTGTGTTGGTGGAAGCGGACACGAATGGTGTTCCCCGGTTCCCCCACATATTGGAGATCGCATGCGAGGCAACGGATGAGGTACACACAGTTCTTGGTGTTGATGTCTGAGTGCCGGTCAGTGGGAAAGACGTCCCCATTATTTTTGTTGCGGGCCCACGGAACGAAATTATAGAAATAGGACCGTCTGTTGATCTTAGGCTTTACCAGGGGGCGTAGCTTGGCCCTAATTAGAAGGTCCCTGATGTTTTTGTTCCTCCGGTAGGCCGCAATAATACCATAGCCCGGAAGGTAGGTGGTGGAGTCCAGGAGACATTGAAAATTCGCTCTGACCAGTCGGGTCAGGCGAGAGGAGTAGGTGGAGTAGGTCGTTACCAAGAGGATACGCTGTCCCTCAACGGGTGGACGCACTAATTTAAATTCCTTTAGGGAGAGACGGCGTGCCGAGCGTGAGTAACCCCTAAGGGACAGAGCTTCAAATAGAATTTTGACAGCCGCCCAGAAGTCGGAAGTTCTGGAGCAGATGCGTTGAAATCGTAAGAGTTGCGACTTAAGGAGCCCCGCGAACGTGTGTTTGGGATGAAAGCTGTTCGCATGTAAGAGCGCATGCGTGTCAGTGGGTTTGAAGTAGACCTTGACGTCTAGAGTGAGGGACATCGCGAAATCGGGACCTTTAAACGTGGTGGTATCAAGGAAATCGACCGAGGAGAGGTGTTGACATGATTTAAGTGTGATTGATGGATCGTGCGTGTTGAGGATATTTAAAAACTGTTCGAATTCCGATTCCGAGTGTTGCCATACGCCCCAGATGTCGTCTAAATAACGCATGTAGGAGAGAGATTGCAGAGGGCAGACGGCGAGCGCAGAAGTTTCCCATTGGGCCATGAAAAGATTAGCGTAGGAGGGGGCGAATTTCTTCCCCATGGCCGTGCCCTTAACCTGAAGGAAGAACTGGTCATCAAAGAGGAAGTCATTCCTAGTCAGGTTAATTTCAAGCAGGCGGAGGAGTTCGTCATCAGGGCGCGTGACGTCAGGGTTCAGATTAAAAGCATTGCGCACGGAGCGCATGCCACCAGTTATGTCAATGTTGGTGTATAAGCTGTCAACATCCATCGTAAAGAGGAAGGCGTGCCACACACACGCACCAACATCATTGTGGACCACATCGATTCCATCTCACCAGAATCCATTTCCCCCCCACCCCTCTTCCCCACAGGTGTCACCAGTGGCCTGGCAAAAAAACAACAAAAAAATGAAAGAGAAATGATGAAGGGGCTCACTAAGGTCGACATGACTTCAAACCCAACTGAAAAAACCTCTTCCCCCCCTCCCTCCACAACCCTCTTGCCAGGTCACTGTTGACACCAACCCTCCGGCCCCCACTGCCCGCTCGTCCCAGATTAGCCCCTCCCCGACCAATCCTGCAGCCTTAAAATACCATCGACCCACCTACCACAAGGCTAGGGCGGGCAATAAGCTGCAGGATTGGTCATACACAGGTCACTTACCCACACTCATCATCGGAGACTCCAACCTCAATAGAATTCCCCCACACACACATGCACACATACAAATAGACAGTTACCCCGGAGCCACCATAGGCCACATCTTACATATTTTAAAGAAAACTCCTACACATACCTACACACAAACAGTTATCCTCTCAATTGGCATCAACAACATGGATCATAACCCTGAACTCACATCCAATAAACAATTATCAGCACTCCTTAAACAGGCACTCACCACATTCCCTAACGCCACCATCCACTTCCCAGTCATCAACCACTCACCGACACTCACACTACAACAACAACAGAACCTACGCATAATCAACAGTTATATAGTCACTTACCTCAGTCCCCTATTAGAAATTCCCCACGACACCTTCTTCACTCAACCCGACAACATACACTGGACACCAGACACAGCACGGCGCATCCTTGCCCATTGGTGCACACAGTTGAATTTCCACTAGCACATAACCTCACTCAGGACACTCCCACTACATCACCATCCATCACACCAAGACACGATACATCCACTCCCCCTACCCCCCAACCTCCAACGGCAGACAGAATCAGATACATCCGATACATACACACGGCCCCCTCCAACATTCTCAACCTATCCACATCCCTCATCCTCACAACAGCACAAACATCACTTTTAGAAAAAGGCCTCACTTTCATTCCACGCCCCATCACACTAGACCGGGAGGAGCTTCAAAGGGATCTGTCCAGGTATCACAGACGACTCGCACTACTGGACCACTTTCAATACACACCATACACTAACTTCATTCCATTCATACAACCCTCCCACAGGCAACCTCCAGCCGCACAGCGTCACCCACACATCACCAGACTAATCAAGACGGACCTGGACTCACTTCATCACTTACAACCCACTTCAGACACCCCGGACAACATCACCACACAACAGAGACAAGCATTACAACAACTTAAATCACACCCACACATAATTATCAAACCAGCAGATAAAGGCTCAAAGATTGTAATATTAGACACCCACCAATACCTCTTTGAAGCCAACCGACAACTCACCAACACATCACATTACCTACCCATTCCCACCAACAACCAACCCACAACACAAATTAAACTCAGACACATAATTAGCTCACTGTACATCCAGAAATTCATCACTGCCAAACAGCGCAATTTTCTTTTCGGACCGGACAACCCCAGACCCCGCAAATTCTACCTCCTCCCCAAGATACACAAGGACCCAGATGCTTGGACGGTTCCCTTTGAGGTTCCTCCCGGCAGACCAATAGTTTCCGACTGCAACAGCACCACTTATCACATTGCACACTACATCGAACACCACCTCAACCCTCTCTCCACTACCCACCCCAGTTACCTCAGGGACACCACACACTTTCTCACTAAAATCAACTCCATACAGGTTCCTCCCCACACACACCTTTTCACTATTGATATAGACAGCCTATGCACAAACATAAATATCACTCAAGGATTAGACGCAATCAGGACAACATTCAACAATAACCTGGACCCACTCAGACCCGACACCCACCTCCTCCAACTTCTACACATCTGCCTCACCACCAACAATTTCACTTTTGACAATACAGAATACCTGCAAATACAGGGAACCGCCATGGGCCAAAGGTTTGCACCTTCCTATGCCAACATATACATGAGCGAGTGGGAGCGGGGAGCACTACAAAAATGCACACACAAACCACTCTTTTATTTCAGATTCTTAGACGACATCATAGGGGCATGGACACACGACATCTCACTTTTCCACGATTCATTCATACACTCAACACCCACCACGACACAATTAAGGTAAAATACATAATAGACACTACTCAGGTACACTTCCTGGACACCACAGTCACACTACAGCCCCACTCAGATCTTGCACACAAAACACTCACCACCAAAGTATATTTCAAACCTACGGACACACACGCACTCCTTCACAAGCACAGTTATCACCCAAAGCACACCTTTAAAGGTATCATCAAGTCACAAATCATCCGCCACCACAGAATCTGCACCCACCACACTGACCTTCAACACGCCATAAGCACACTTTTCTCAGCACTCAGGACACGTGGTTACAGTAAAAGGTTTCTCAGGTCAATCAAAACAAGCACACTATCACAACTCGCTCCTACTCGCGCCCCACCCTCCTCACACACCGTTCCATGCACCACACCCGACTCCACACCGGCTACCCCACTGTCATCCTCTGTCAGACATCCCACACAACACACACACAGCACCAACCAACCTCTAGGCACCTACCCCAACCTCAATCATCCTTCCCCCACCCTCATTCCCTATCCAAACTCCCTCCCTCTCCCCAGACCCAACCCCGACCCTAACCCATACCCTAACCCCAACCCCCTAACCTCTACTCCTTCCACACACCTAATCCTAACCCTAACCCTTCCCCTAACCCTAACCTCTACCCCTTCTCTAACCCTAACCTCTACCCCTTCCCTAACCCTAACCCTAACCTCTACCCCTTCCCTAACCCTAACCCCAACCTCTACTCCTTCCACACACCTAATCCCAACCCTCCCCCCTCCCCCAACCCCTACCCTTTCCCTAACCCTAACCCCCTCTCCACACCTAATCCTAACCCTCCCCCTTCCCCTAACCCTAACCTCTACCCCTTGCCTAACCCTAACCCTTCCCCTAACCCTAACCTCTACCCCTTCCCCTTCCCATAACCCTAACCTCTACCCCTTCCCTAACCCTAACCCTTCCCCTTCCCATAACCCTAACCTCTACCCCTTCCCTAACCCTTCCCCTTCCCCTAACCCTAACATCAACCCCCTCCACACACCTAACCCTAACACACAGATTCCCCCCACTATCATCCTACCCTTCGTCACCACCTTCTCCCATAGAACCCTCTCCATACACCGCAGCATCAAATCCCACTTCACCACCACACAGCAACAACACACACCACTCCAACCATACAAAATCATCTCCGCATACAGGAAAAACAAAAATCTCAAGGATCTCCTGGTCACCTCCACCTTCTCCCGCAAACCCACACAAGCACCACCGTCTATAACACACTATTTCAAACCACACAAATCCATCACAAACCCACACAGCCACACCAGTCTACCCATTCTTCACCCCCCATGTATTGATTCCCTCAACACGGTTTACATAATAACATGCACACACTGTCACAAACATTACATCGGGGAAACAAAACACACTATGGTCATCCGTTTAAGACAACACCTCCACAACATCAAACTCCAGCACCTACAAACCACACTGGTCAGACATTTTGCAGAGCACTCTCACTCACCTCACCATCGCCGGATTGGAGTCCGACCCCAGATGGACCACCCCACGACGCAGACGCATAGAGCACCAATGGATCACCCGCTTGCATACACTTGCACCCACAGGTCTGAATGAGAAATCGTGAACCACAGCATACATTCACCACAACCAACATACACACATCTCCCATTACACTTTTACTACACCCACCTACACAACTGTTTTGTACACATCCAACCTTTGCCATCCATTACACTCCCAGCACTAAGTATCCATGCCACATTCATCTTACAGATCCATCATACACCCACTACACATTTATCATTCATAATACACCTGTTACACACTCATTACATATCTACTACAACCACCACGAACACTACCAAACTATCACACACCCACACTACAACCACTACCATTACACATTTACCACATTCCCCTCCTTCACATTACATCTATTTACCCCTTATACCTTCTACCCTCTTCGTCTATCATCCGCACACATCTTACACAAGTTACACCTCTTAAACCTCTTACACATTCATTATTCACAACACACCTATTACACATTCATCAGTTTTTACACATGCATTACACCCACTCCTTATTTACTACACACATAATCAACAGATGCACATTTATTATACATCCACTCCACACATACAATCACTAGGTGCCTCCTCTTACACGGTCATCCTAAACCTAGTTACATTCACCACACATTTCACCCACACCTAGACCACACCTCACACATGGTACAATAGGCCAGCTGCAACTGCGACCACACAGTCCTCCCTAACCATTACCCTATCACCTAACCCCCTCCCCACACCTAATCCTACCCCTCCCCCTTCCCCTAACCTCTACCCCTTCCCTAACCCTAACCCTCCCCCTTCCCCTAACCCCTATCCCTTCCCTAACCCTAACATCAACCCCCTCCACACACCTAACCCTAACACACAGATTCCCCCCCCCACTATCATCCTACCCTTCGTCACCACCTTCTCCCATAGAACCCTCTCCATACACCGCAGAATCAAATCCCACTTCACCACCACACAGCAACAACACAAACCACTTCAACCATACAAAATAATTTCCGCATACAGGAAAAACAAAAATCTCAAGGATCTCCTGGTCACCTCCACCTTTTCCCGCGAACCCACACAAGCACCACCGTCTATAACACACTATTTCAAACCACACAAATCCATCACAAACCCACACAGCCACACCAGTCTACCCATTCTTCACCCCCCATGTATTGATTCCCCCAACACGGTTTACATAATAACATGCACACACTGCCACAAACACTACATCGGGGAAACAAAACACACTACATCCGCCTAAGACAACACCTCCGCAATATCAAACTCCAGCACCTACAAACCACACTGGTCAAACACTTTGCAGAACACTCCGTCACTCACCTCACCATCGCCGGATTGGAGTCCGACCCCAGATGGACCACCCCACAACGCAGACGCATAGAGCACCAATGGATCACCCGTCTACATACACTTGCACCCACAGGTCTGAATGAGAAACTGTGAACCACAGCATACATTCACCACAACCAGCATACACACATCTCCTATTACACTTTTACTACACCCCCTTACACACCTGTTTTACACACATCCATCTTTTACCATCCATTACACTCCCAGCACTAAGTATCAATGCCACATTCACCTCAGATCCATCATACACCCACTACACATTTATCATTCATAACACACTTGTTACACATTCATTACATATCTACTACAACCACCACAAACACTCCCAAACTATCACACACCCACACTAAAATCACCACCATTACACATTTATTACATATCCCTCCTTCACACTACATCCATTTACCTCTTATACCTTCTACGCTTTTCATCTATCATCTGCACACACCTTACATAAGTTACACCTATTCCACCTCTTTATTATTCATTATTCATTATACACAATACACCTATTACACATTCATCATCTATTACATATGCATTACCCCCACTCCTCATCCACTACACACACAATCAACAAATACATATTTATTTACATCCACTCTACACATACAACCACCAGGTGCCCCCTCTCATACGATCATCCCACACTTATTCACATTCACCACACATTTCATCCACACCTAGACCACACCTCACACACGGTACAATAGGCCAGCTGCAACTGCGACCACACAGTCCTCCCCAACCATTACCCTTTCACCTAACCCTAACGCCCAGAGCCTCCGGTGGCCAACGCTGCGCGCACTGGGTCTGCGCATCATCGTTGGATGCAGTGTGAAAGGACGAACGTTTCGATATGTGACACATGCCCAAGGTAGCGGCGAGGGAGAAAATATCCAACCGAGATTGATAAGATAAAGTAATTCGGAGGAACAGGTGTTCGATGGGAAATTCCCCAATGCCGATGGGTAATACAAAGTTGGGTGAGTTTGGGATCAAATGTTAGCTGGGAAATTCACAAATGTCGATGGGTAGTACAGTATTGGATGACTAGTAGGGTAATAAAAAGTTAGAATAGGTTAAACTTCGAGAACCATAAGTAAGATGGACTTCGGCCAAAATGGGGCCGAAACGTTCAGGAGCGCGGGCTGAGGTAATAATCGAGTATACCTTGCTCTGGTTCCAATGACCAAGGCGAATCTACTCAGATAACTACAACTAAGCTTTCCTACCCTATGGGTGAAGAGCGCTGCCTGTCTAAGTAAATTAGTATTTTAAATCAAGAAGGTCGGTTTTGTGGTAGTCTCGTTAAAAGACAGATTGCGAGGACACAAGGGGTCTCCCATGGGGGGCCCATAACGGTCCTCCCAGAGAGATCCCCAATGGTCCAGAGCGCCCCCCGCTGGATGCACCCAGAATCAAAGTGGCCGGCCCGAAGAATACCATTTTACAGAGAACGTCCCCTACTACAGTAAAAATCATCATCTCAGTTTACAAAATTACGCCCCCTATGGTAGAACCCAAATAAGGCAAAAAATATATGGTTTAATACCCTATGGGCGGATAGCCCCTCTGGTGCTAAAATAAGTAAACTGTTTTTAGGGGTAGGGTAACGATTTTTTAGAAGGATGAGAGAGTAGATTCCTCAGAATGGGTAACTCCCTTGGTTCAAAGACCATGGAGAGATTACCTAAAACCTCATCGGTTCTCCCATCCTATAATTTTTTTTTTTTTTATTATCTTATTTTTTTTATTTTTTTGTATATATTTTTTTAAAAAATATGGATAAAAATGAACAATGACAAAATATTCTAATTAACAATATTATTAAAATACAAAAGTCACATTAGAAAAGGTTTTCTTCATTCTGTAGGACGGTAATGACATGTGGAGGAGATAAACACTCAATTTATGTAAATATTTTTTTAGATTTTTTTATATATATATATATTAGATAATAAGAGCACCACTGGAAGTCAGTGAATATAACTGTGAAAAACCACGATATATAGAAAAAAACTTGAACTAATCATGGGAACTGGAAGAAGGATCAACGGTAGTTGAGGTTATATACATAGAAGAATGTAGCCGTCCTAAACATATTTACATATCCATAAACAAAAAAGGTCCATAATATGTGTACATATATTAACATGTAGGCATGTAACTACACACCTATACATATGCCCCCATATATATGGTCCTGTAATGTAAATCCGGTAGGAGTTTGGGGGTCTTTAAATCTCGTTCAGACCATTGGGGTGCCTCGCCCCCAATTTATTGATCCAGTCCCGCTCCGCTCTCTTCCTCTGTCCTGTTGTCCACAGGGGGTTGTGTTGTAAACCAAAAAGTCTTAGGTTTTGTAGGCCATGGGACCTAAAATGTCGCACTAGGAAGGTGTCCGACTTGCGTCCAGTGCTAATGTTGTATTTGTGTGAGGAGAGGCGAGCCGAGAGGCTGTTCCTGGTTTCCCCAACATAAGCAATAAAAAACAACATTGTTACCCCTTATGTTTCTTTTCATCACGACCAATAAAAAACAACAGTGTTACCCCTTATATTTTATTTGACAAAAACAGTGTTACCCCTTATGTTTTTTTTCATGATGACCAGTAAAAAACAAGCGTTACCCCTTATGTTTTTTTTCATGACGACCAATAAAAAACAACAGTGTTACCCCTTATATTTTATTTGACAAAACATGACCTGAATGGCGAGGGGTGGACTACCCTGCCATTAAGACAAATGCTGGGGATTATTCTGCCCCTTTATGGCACTGTCTGTCTAAACGATAGTCAACAAAGTGAGTTGGCATTCTCCTGGTTCTCTGAGGTCTAGTGTCCTGTTCATGGGTTTCAACTGGTGCTGTGCGAGACCAACCTCTCTCCAGCCACACCGATTGGCATGACCGTGTCTGGTTCAGGCTGAACCCACCGCTTCACAAATGACACATGACGCATTATCTGCTTGCCGTCCTTTTCAAGAATGACTGAACATCCTTTTCGGTCCACCACAGTGTAGGGGTCTTGTTCGAACGGTGTAGACAGTTTGTTTTGTCTCTGCTGACGGAGCAGGACTTTGTCACCCTGCTTCACAGTGCTGTCCTTCGTTCTTCTGATTCTGTCTGCATCCACACGTCCCTTCTCCTTCCTCACAGCATCAGTCCTGCGAACAGCAGCTGGTTGAACTGGTTGTTCGCCGGTTGAAAAGTAGCTCGGCCGGACTGCGGCCGGTGACACAGTGTGGAGTGCTGCGGTAAGCCATAAGAAAAACGTCAAGCTCACTGCGCCAGTCCTTGCCTTCAGCGTGAGCTGCACTTATGGCTTTACATATTGTCCTGTTCTGTCTCTCAACTTCCCCGTTCGCCTGAGGCCATTATGGCGTGACACGGCGATGTTCAATTCCACTCTCCTGCAGATATGTATTGAATTATTTTTACACGAACGGCGTGCCGTTGTCAGTCACTACAGATTCTGGGATTACATGAGTCGCAAATAGGTGTTTCAGACATTTTATTATGTTAACTGATGTGGGACTTCTGAGGATATCGACATTCACCCATCTAGAGTAGTAATCAGTCACCACCAGTAGATGGTCTCCTGATGGGAATGGTCCACACATGCCCATTGCGAGCGTCTGCCATGGTTTAGCAGGGAGCTCGGACCTTGTTGTAGGAACATCCTGTGAAGTGAAGCTATTGAGTTGACAAGCGTGACATGACCTCACTAACTTCTCTGCTTCACGATCAATTCCGGGCCTCCACACTTGTGTTCTCAGATTTTGTTTTGTTTTGACTATTCCTCGATGTCCTTCATGCGCTAACATCAGCGTCTGTTGGCGTGCTGCCTGAGGAACGACCATCCGGGTACCTCTCAGCACTATTTTCCCAACAGTGGAGAGCTCAGTCTTGACTGTTTTGTAAGCCGCCTCGCATTTACTCCAGTCACCTGTCTCGATACTGCGCCGTACAGTAGCAAGAGTGTGGTCCTCTGCTGACAAGTTCTCCGTTTGTCGTGGTGTGAAAGCATGGGGCACTGCATGTTGAGCCACGTAGTAGACACGCTCCTCCATGGTGCCATTCTCTACGGGCGGTTTGACTGTGAGGCTTGACAGCGAATCAGCTGCATTCTGTGGGCCTTGCTTATACACCACTTTGAAACGATAGGGTTGCAGCCACAGAGCTCAACTTTCAGTTCTCGCTGGCGGTTTGGACTTTGGCGAGTAGATTGTTTCGAGTGGCTTGTGATCCGTCACCATCACAAACTCTTTCCCGTAGAGAAACACATGGAATTTCTCCCATCCCTAACCCTAACCCGGCAATGTGACTGCACAGGATGAGACAGAGTCCCTATCAGCAGTCATCGACACCTCTACAAGCCTGTCAGCTGGAGATATGTCCTCTCTAGCAGGAGGAGAAGATCTTCCATCCCCGTTTGCTGACATTCCTGCCCTAGTACATGACCACAGCTACCTTCCCGTCCGCTACGATGGTCTTGTGGACAACGCTCTCGTGTACATTTCTAGTGCCAATAGTCAACTCTGTGAGAGAAGAATCTTGACAGTCCAAAAAAAGAAATGTCTCCTTAATTTCCCCACGCGTATTATTATAAGTTATGATATTATACTAACCCATATTTCAGGATTTGTTGTGAGACGGGCTCTGAAGAAGGTGTACTGTGATGTCTGCCGTGCCAGCCTGGTGACAGACGCTGCATCTGCCATCAAGAACCAGAGCTACCACCTGGCACAGTGAGGGTCGTCAGGGCAGCAGAGTGGGTCATTCGCCAGGCATCAGCTAGCTTCAGACCATCACGGCCCATCAAACCGCTAGAGGTCTTGTACATTGTACGGATGTGGATCGGGTCAGAGGATGTGTTGGTGCTGAGGGAGCACATCGGCAACACGCAGACAGCCACCACAATACGCTGCTAACACTAGTTGTGTCCTTGTTTTTTAGGCTAAGGCTACATTACATCGCTCAAATGACCACACTAAGCTTACAGAGCAACAACATGCGACAGAAGCTCAATAAAACAGTCCTTTTCAAAGGGCATTAGCCCAATGTTACGACCCTGGTGGGTCTCTCATTGGGCCCGCCCATTTTTGCTGCCTCTCTCTCTCTCCACCCCCTCCCCCCTTCCCGTGAGGATGGACACCGGGGTTTCAGCGGCCCTCACCAGATCGGCTCGAGGTCCGTCGTCTGTGGATTACGTCACACAATACGCTTTCTACAGCAACGCCACTCGGACAAACTAAATTACATTCTACTTTCACGACAGACGCCATTTCTTTGAGCTAATTTTCAGTTACCTCAGTGTGTGTATTTGTCTTATTTACTCAGACTGTTGGACATATATATATATATATAAAATATATAATAAATACATATATATACATACTTTTAAGATATTTTTCACTTATCTGTGTGTGTGTATTTGTGCATATACTCAACAGAAAAATCTCAATTCGTTTTATGTAAATGTTTTGCCTAACATAAATAGGAGTCCACACACGCGTACACAAACAATACACAAAACTGAAAAGGAAGCTTCTCTTCGGAGTGAACCAAGGCCAAAATATTCAAATAAAACAAACTCGATTTGAAATGAAAGCTACCTAAACCCTAGGTAGTAAATAATAAAAAAGACAATTACTAAAACTAACTTCCTAAACTAACAAAATACATGAGAAAACGAGTCAAAAGAAATGCAGCTCACTCATACTGCTTCCAGGTACTAACAGTGACTATATACAAATGGGGAAAAAAGGTGACAATTTAAAGTGACTATGTACAACAAAAATGACTAGTGAAACAAACTAAGGTAATACTTAACATGCAAATTCAATCGAAACTAACAAAGCCAAGGTCACCCTTGGATGCAGAAACAAGAAAAGAAATATGTATATACTTCCAGCAATAACAGTTTCATGAGATTTTCCAAAAGTACATTTGAAAGTCCAACATGTGACAGTTCTCACGGAGTAAAGTCCTCTGGGCACAAACGTGTGTCTGCTCTTCTCGACGTGTGGGGGCTGGAGGACAGGCAAGAGGGACATCTGCAACAAAGCAAAAGCAAAGATGTGCAGATATACCGTCAAAAAATTAAGTTTGTAACTGACATACAATATATGCTGTTGCCCCTAAACTATGGAACAGCTTGCCGCTGCATATTCAATCGTCCCCCTCTGTAGCTATTTTAAAATCAAATCTTAAAACTCATCTCTACTCTATTGCCTTTAATATAACCTTTCTTTTACCTCATCTTTATCACATCTTTTATTTTTTTGACCCTGATTGTACATTGATTTATTGCATTGTGGCAACGTCTGGTGTGACGACCCTGGTGAGTCTTTGACTCCACCCTTTGCTTTGACTCCACCCTGGCTGTTTGGTTTGCCTGTTTTCCCTCTCTCTTAATAGGTGATGCAGTTCAGGTGTGCCGGGTTTGGCAGCAGGTTAAAAGCCTGCAGTCGCAACAGTCAAGGGCGCTCCCTCCTCCCGGCGTGTTGGTTTTCGTTGTCCTTTGTTTGGTTACACATAGACTGACTTTGCTTGACACTTTTGGGTTACTTACATTTAACTGATTTACACCACACTTGTTTATCTTTAATTAATTTCATTCTCTGTAAAATTATCTTACTTTAATAAATTCTTTATTATTACAAAACGGCGTGGTCTCCCCCATTTCATGTTCATGCTAGAGCCAGCATGTGACACTGGCCAACATTACAATTGTTATTACTGTCTTTATTATTATTACTGTTATTATCGTCTTTTTAAATGTATGAATGTTACTTGTTTTATTTTGTATTTCTTTTCTTATTTTTTTAGCACTTGTGTGAAATGTTGTTTTTTAAATGTGCTTTAGAAATACATTTACGTTACATTTTATTTTGAAGTACTGTTGTTAGTTAAATGCCACAGCCAGGACTTTAATGAATTATTTCTGTCCTGGGCCTCTTCAAATCTAGGCTAAAAACCGAGTTATTTAGGATGGCTTTTACTAACCAGCAGTATGATAACCCTTTTATTTTAACTTACATATATACTACATTTATTTTGAAGTACTGTTGAAAGTTAAGTAAAGTTAATTCTGTGTGACTTACCTTTTATTGTGTATTTTATTGACTAGTGTTGGTCAAGGTGTGGTAAAGCCTATTTTGTAGGAAATACTTAATTTCTTCGTAAAAGCTCTCCATAGCTGCTGTCGATGACCGAAACACCGGAAAAAAACTCTCCGATACAGCCAGAGCGATAGCGTAAAACAGCCAATCACAACTGTCCGACGTACAGCCAATCACAATGTACTCCCATTCAAGCGTACAGCCAATGATATTGTGTGACGTAATCAGCAGACGACGTTCCCCCAGCCGATCTGGAAACCACACTGGCATAATTTACGACTCCTCCTTTCGTGACGGTGAAGTGCTCTTCTGCCTTAACAAACTGTTGTCAGCACAGTGGAACTGTCTGTTAACGCTGTCCAATTCGGTACAGGACAAGTACTGGCACGGGAATAATATGATAATAATAACTGAGTGTGATATTTTTTTTCCATAATTAGTTGAGTACGATGATAAAATTACCAAATTTTGCGTATTATTTCGGGGCGGCAATTAGCTCAGGTGGTAGCGTCGTCGACTGGTGATCGCAAGGTGACCAGTTCGATCTCCGCTCAGAACCTAGCTGATCGTCGAGTGTCCTTGAGCAAGACGCCTAACCCCGAGCGCTCCTGACGCGCGCTGTCGGCCCTTCTTGGCCGGCACCGCCGTTGGCGAGATTTTTATAATGATGTATATGTAACAAATATTATTACAATTACAAATCATTAAAAAGTGGGTGATTTACAAAGTGATTATCCAAGGTGTTGTCGGTCAGTCTTATTTATATTCTCATTTGTCAACATTCGACATTGTCTTGCTCAAGGAGCGGAGATCGAACTGGTTATTATTCAAATGTTGACAAATGAGAATATAAATAAGACTGACTGAGAACACCTTGGATAATCACTTTGTAAATCACCCACTTTTTAATGCCTGATTTGTCATGAAAAGCATCAGCTAATAATATAACGATTGTGATGAGAAGTATGTGGCTTGGTTTTTTCCACACTTGGGATTTAATTGACATTTGTTGACATAAAACTATTATGTTATTGACACATGTTGGACAGATGTTTTATTCCATGCAGTGGTAGCCTATAAATGTAGAATATTTTCATTTGTATTATAATGAGATGTTTCTGGAATGTCTGGCCTATTGAACATATTTACAAACTATTATTTAAAAATGAAAGAGGGGTTTTTGTTTTATATAATTTGTTTATATTGTATAAGTTGCTGAAATCCCGGTCGGATCCATCTGATCGTGTGTGCGTGTGTTTCTATTCTTGCTCGTTCGTAATTCGTAAAATTGAGAAACGGCAATCTCATACAAGCCACTGATTGTTTATATGTAGGGTACAGCTGGCTTGCCGTACGTGTGATTCAAAATATTAACATACTATTTTAAAACTAAAGTGGTTGGTGTTTTGTTTTACATCATTTGTTTATATTGTTCAGTAGTTATATGCCTACATGAGGCCGTAGTACAGTTAACAGACGAGCTGAGCGGGTGACGTCATGGAGTCTGCTGCTGTTCCAATTGCAGGTGCGTACTCCCGTCCTCGGAAGTGTTTAGTTAACAGTTAGCGCGCATTTTTGAAAAGTGAAGCTGGATGCGTTTTCGCTAGGTTACTTTAATTTGTAGTTCATCATCATGGATATTCGTAAGTGGTTGAAAAGCCCACCAACAGTCTAATAATCAGTCCGATAATTTCCTGGACCCATCAAAGGTTACCTTCCTCCTGCTATTAGCTGGAAGTGATGTGGCTGAATCTGAATATACTGTGGCTCGTGAGTTCCTGGTTAAGGAAATGAATGACACCACGATTCCCCCTGAAGACGGCAAATGGACAAGAGCAAACATCCTTAGCACATTCAACTGTGCACTCCAGGCAATGCCGACTGTTCTCGCAGCCTACACCCTTGCCCTAACTTTCGGAGCTTCCACAGCAATGTGTGAAAACAACGCTGAAAAACGTCTTCTCTGAGCATGCTGCTGCACAGACGCAAGGCCCAGCTGATTCAGCTTGCTTTTGAAAAGGACCTGACTCACAAGAGTTTACGTGTGAGTGGAAGGATGCCGAGTACAGGGAGGGAGGACAGCGCTGACTCAACTCAAAGTAAGCTACCGTGTGTGCATGTGTCTAATGGCAATGCATATCCCTCTCTGTTAACTGCTTTTACACCTAATATGTTGTATTGTCCAGTGTTTTATGGATATATATTCATAGCATTGCTTCTATGTAATGTATTGCTTTAGATGATGAGGAATGATGTGATGTTGTAGGCCAGGCCTATTCAACTAGCGGCCCCTCTTAATTTTTGTTCTGGCCCGCAAGAGATGCATGCAAAAAATAAATAAAATAAAGGAGAAACATATTTGCATGCAAATCATGTTTCTGTGTGCAGCCGTTAATACTAGCCAGTATCAGTACCCACAATCAGGAACTGGCATCACTTATTCTGACAATGTTTGGCTCAACCGATACGTGTGAGTCTAGCCTGCGCACACAGCTTAGTCTGCGCCCCCGCCGTGGTGTGTGTGTGAGTGAGCAGTCAGTCATCACCCGCCGTGGTGTGTGTGTGAGCAGTCAGTCGCAGTGGGTTAGGGTTAGGGTTAGGAAAATTGAAATATCTCATGGATCTCCCCACGTCGTCCGACGACTTCGCAGTTAGGATAGAGATCCAAGGCAAGGCACTGGCCGGCGCTTGTTATTCATGGTCTTAATGTCCTCATATGCTTTGACCCGTTCCTTAGAAAGAGCTTTCGTTTTTCCAGTTTGGATTTTTCCAGGTCGATGCGTTGTTTGTTTTGGTTTTTAAGACAGGATCGATTTTTCCTTTGTTTGTTCGGTTGGTATTAAGATGGGATAGAATTTCCGTTAGTGCTACTCGGTTGGTTTTAAGATAGGATAGATTTCTCTTTGTTTGTTCGGTTGGTGTTAAAACAGGAAAGATTTTTCCTTTTTAGTGTTATTCGGTTGGTTTTAAGAAAGGATAGATTTTTTTTTTTTTTTTTATGGGTTAGGGTTAGGGTTAGGGTTAGGGTTAGGGTTAGGGTTAGGGTTAGGGTTAGGGTTAGGGTTAGGGTTAGGGTTAGGGTTAGGGTTAGGGTTAGGGTTAGGGTTAGGGTTAGGGTTAGGGTTAGGGTTAGGGTTAGGGTTAGGGTTAGGGTTAGGGTTAGGGTTAGGGTTAGGGTTAGGGTTAGGGTTAGGGTTAGGGTTAGGGTTAGGGTTAGGGTTAGGGTTAGGGTTAGGGTTAGGGTTAGGGTTAGGGTTAGGGTTAGGGTTAGGGTTAGGGTTAGGGTTAGGGTTAGGGTTAGGGTTAGGGTTAGGGTTAGGGTTAGGGTTAGGGTTAGGGTTAGGGTTAGGGTTAGGGTTAGGGTTAGGGTTAGGGTTAGGGTTAGGGTTGGGGTTAGGGTTAGGGTTAGGGTTAGGGTTAGGGTTAGGGTTAGGGTTAGGGTTAGGGTTAGGGTTAGGGTTAGGGTTAGGGTTAGGGTTAGGGTTAGGGTTAGGGTTAGGGTTAGGGTTAGGGTTAGGGTTAGGGTTAGGGTTAGGGTTAGGGTTAGGGTTAGGGTTAGGGTTAGGGTTAGGGTTAGGGTTAGGGTTAGGGTTAGGGTTAGGGTTAGGGTTAGGGTTAGGGTTAGGGTTAGGGTTAGGGTTAGGGTTAGGGTTAGGGTTAGGGTTAGGGTTAGGGTTAGGGTTAGGGTTAGGGTTAGGGTTAGGGTTAGGGTTAGGGTTAGGGTTAGGGTTAGGGTTAGGGTTAGGGTTAGGGTTAGGGTTAGGGTTAGGGTTAGGGTTAGGGTTAGGGTTAGGGTTAGGGTTAGGGTTAGGGTTAGGGTTAGGGTTAGGGTTAGGGTTAGGGTTAGGGTTAGGGTTAGGGTTAGGGTTAGGGTTAGGGTTAGGGTTAGGGTTAGGGTTAGGGTTAGGGTTAGGGTTAGGGTTAGGGTTAGGGTTAGGGTTAGGGTTAGGGTTAGGGTTAGGGTTAGGGTTAGGGTTAGGGTTAGGGTTAGGGTTAGGGTTAGGGTTAGGGTTAGGGTTAGGGTTAGGGTTAGGGTTAGGGTTAGGGTTAGGGTTAGGGTTAGGGTTAGGGTTAGGGTTAGGGTTAGGGTTAGGGTTAGGGTTAGGGTTAGGGTTAGGGTTAGGGTTAGGGTTAGGGTTAGGGTTAGGGTTAGGGTTAGGGTTAGGGTTAGGGTTAGGGTTAGGGTTAGGGTTAGGGTTAGGGTTAGGGTTAGGGTTAGGGTTAGGGTTAGGGTTAGGGTTAGGGTTAGGGTTAGGGTTAGGGTTAGGGTTAGGGTTAGGGTTAGGGTTAGGGTTAGGGTTAGGGTTAGGGTTAGGGTTAGGGTTAGGGTTAGGGTTAGGGTTAGGGTTAGGGTTAGGGTTAGGGTTAGGGTTAGGGTTAGGGTTAGGGTTAGGGTTAGGGTTAGGGTTAGGGTTAGGGTTAGGGTTAGGGTTAGGGTTAGGGTTAGGGTTAGGGTTAGGGTTAGGGTTAGGGTTAGGGTTAGGGTTAGGGTTAGGGTTAGGGTTAGGGTTAGGGTTAGGGTTAGGGTTAGGGTTAGGGTTAGGGTTAGGGTTAGGGTTAGGGTTAGGGTTAGGGTTAGGGTTAGGGTTAGGGTTAGGGTTAGGGTTAGGGTTAGGGTTAGGGTTAGGGTTAGGGTTAGGGTTAGGGTTAGGGTTAGGGTTAGGGTTAGGGTTAGGGTTAGGGTTAGGGTTAGGGTTAGGGTTAGGGTTAGGGTTAGGGTTAGGGTTAGGGTTAGGGTTAGGGTTAGGGTTAGGGTTAGGGTTAGGGTTAGGGTTAGGGTTAGGGTTAGGGTTAGGGTTAGGGTTAGGGTTAGGGTTAGGGTTAGGGTTAGGGTTAGGGTTAGGGTTAGGGTTAGGGTTAGGGTTAGGGTTAGGGTTAGGGTTAGGGTTAGGGTTAGGGTTAGGGTTAGGGTTAGGGTTAGGGTTAGGGTTAGGGTTAGGGTTAGGGTTAGGGTTAGGGTTAGGGTTAGGGTTAGGGTTAGGGTTAGGGTTAGGGTTAGGGTTAGGGTTAGGGTTAGGGTTAGGGTTAGGGTTAGGGTTAGGGTTAGGGTTAGGGTTAGGGTTAGGGTTAGGGTTAGGGTTAGGGTTAGGGTTAGGGTTAGGGTTAGGGTTAGGGTTAGGGTTAGGGTTAGGGTTAGGGTTAGGGTTAGGGTTAGGGTTAGGGTTAGGGTTAGGGTTAGGGTTAGGGTTAGGGTTAGGGTTAGGGTTAGGGTTAGGGTTAGGGTTAGGGTTAGGGTTAGGGTTAGGGTTAGGGTTAGGGTTAGGGTTAGGGTTAGGGTTAGGGTTAGGGTTAGGGTTAGGGTTAGGGTTAGGGTTAGGGTTAGGGTTAGGGTTAGGGTTAGGGTTAGGGTTAGGGTTAGGGTTAGGGTTAGGGTTAGGGTTAGGGTTAGGGTTAGGGTTAGGGTTAGGGTTAGGGTTAGGGTTAGGGTTAGGGTTAGGGTTAGGGTTAGGGTTAGGGTTAGGGTTAGGGTTAGGGTTAGGGTTAGGGTTAGGGTTAGGGTTAGGGTTAGGGTTAGGGTTAGGGTTAGGGTTAGGGTTAGGGTTAGGGTTAGGGTTAGGGTTAGGGTTAGGGTTAGGGTTAGGGTTAGGGTTAGGGTTAGGGTTAGGGTTAGGGTTAGGGTTAGGGTTAGGGTTAGGGTTAGGGTTAGGGTTAGGGTTAGGGTTAGGGTTAGGGTTAGGGTTAGGGTTAGGGTTAGGGTTAGGGTTAGGGTTAGGGTTAGGGTTAGGGTTAGGGTTAGGGTTAGGGTTAGGGTTAGGGTTAGGGTTAGGGTTAGGGTTAGGGTTAGGGTTAGGGTTAGGGTTAGGGTTAGGGTTAGGGTTAGGGTTAGGGTTAGGGTTAGGGTTAGGGTTAGGGTTAGGGTTAGGGTTAGGGTTAGGGTTAGGGTTAGGGTTAGGGTTAGGGTTAGGGTTAGGGTTAGGGTTAGGGTTAGGGTTAGGGTTAGGGTTAGGGTTAGGGTTAGGGTTAGGGTTAGGGTTAGGGTTAGGGTTAGGGTTAGGGTTAGGGTTAGGGTTAGGGTTAGGGTTAGGGTTAGGGTTAGGGTTAGGGTTAGGGTTAGGGTTAGGGTTAGGGTTAGGGTTAGGGTTAGGGTTAGGGTTAGGGTTAGGGTTAGGGTTAGGGTTAGGGTTAGGGTTAGGGTTAGGGTTAGGGTTAGGGTTAGGGTTAGGGTTAGGGTTAGGGTTAGGGTTAGGGTTAGGGTTAGGGTTAGGGTTAGGGTTAGGGTTAGGGTTAGGGTTAGGGTTAGGGTTAGGGTTAGGGTTAGGGTTAGGGTTAGGGTTAGGGTTAGGGTTAGGGTTAGGGTTAGGGTTAGGGTTAGGGTTAGGGTTAGGGTTAGGGTTAGGGTTAGGGTTAGGGTTAGGGTTAGGGTTAGGGTTAGGGTTAGGGTTAGGGTTAGGGTTAGGGTTAGGGTTAGGGTTAGGGTTAGGGTTAGGGTTAGGGTTAGGGTTAGGGTTAGGGTTAGGGTTAGGGTTAGGGTTAGGGTTAGGGTTAGGGTTAGGGTTAGGGTTAGGGTTAGGGTTAGGGTTAGGGTTAGGGTTAGGGTTAGGGTTAGGGTTAGGGTTAGGGTTAGGGTTAGGGTTAGGGTTAGGGTTAGGGTTAGGGTTAGGGTTAGGGTTAGGGTTAGGGTTAGGGTTAGGGTTAGGGTTAGGGTTAGGGTTAGGGTTAGGGTTAGGGTTAGGGTTAGGGTTAGGGTTAGGGTTAGGGTTAGGGTTAGGGTTAGGGTTAGGGTTAGGGTTAGGGTTAGGGTTAGGGTTAGGGTTAGGGTTAGGGTTAGGGTTAGGGTTAGGGTTAGGGTTAGGGTTAGGGTTAGGGTTAGGGTTAGGGTTAGGGTTAGGGTTAGGGTTAGGGTTAGGGTTAGGGTTAGGGTTAGGGTTAGGGTTAGGGTTAGGGTTAGGGTTAGGGTTAGGGTTAGGGTTAGGGTTAGGGTTAGGGTTAGGGTTAGGGTTAGGGTTAGGGTTAGGGTTAGGGTTAGGGTTAGGGTTAGGGTTAGGGTTAGGGTTAGGGTTAGGGTTAGGGTTAGGGTTAGGGTTAGGGTTAGGGTTAGGGTTAGGGTTAGGGTTAGGGTTAGGGTTAGGGTTAGGGTTAGGGTTAGGGTTAGGGTTAGGGTTAGGGTTAGGGTTAGGGTTAGGGTTAGGGTTAGGGTTAGGGTTAGGGTTAGGGTTAGGGTTAGGGTTAGGGTTAGGGTTAGGGTTAGGGTTAGGGTTAGGGTTAGGGTTAGGGTTAGGGTTAGGGTTAGGGTTAGGGTTAGGGTTAGGGTTAGGGTTAGGGTTAGGGTTAGGGTTAGGGTTAGGGTTAGGGTTAGGGTTAGGGTTAGGGTTAGGGTTAGGGTTAGGGTTAGGGTTAGGGTTAGGGTTAGGGTTAGGGTTAGGGTTAGGGTTAGGGTTAGGGTTAGGGTTAGGGTTAGGGTTAGGGTTAGGGTTAGGGTTAGGGTTAGGGTTAGGGTTAGGGTTAGGGTTAGGGTTAGGGTTAGGGTTAGGGTTAGGGTTAGGGTTAGGGTTAGGGTTAGGGTTAGGGTTAGGGTTAGGGTTAGGGTTAGGGTTAGGGTTAGGGTTAGGGTTAGGGTTAGGGTTAGGGTTAGGGTTAGGGTTAGGGTTAGGGTTAGGGTTAGGGTTAGGGTTAGGGTTAGGGTTAGGGTTAGGGTTAGGGTTAGGGTTAGGGTTAGGGTTAGGGTTAGGGTTAGGGTTAGGGTTAGGGTTAGGGTTAGGGTTAGGGTTAGGGTTAGGGTTAGGGTTAGGGTTAGGGTTAGGGTTAGGGTTAGGGTTAGGGTTAGGGTTAGGGTTAGGGTTAGGGTTAGGGTTAGGGTTAGGGTTAGGGTTAGGGTTAGGGTTAGGGTTAGGGTTAGGGTTAGGGTTAGGGTTAGGGTTAGGGTTAGGGTTAGGGTTAGGGTTAGGGTTAGGGTTAGGGTTAGGGTTAGGGTTAGGGTTAGGGTTAGGGTTAGGGTTAGGGTTAGGGTTAGGGTTAGGGTTAGGGTTAGGGTTAGGGTTAGGGTTAGGGTTAGGGTTAGGGTTAGGGTTAGGGTTAGGGTTAGGGTTAGGGTTAGGGTTAGGGTTAGGGTTAGGGTTAGGGTTAGGGTTAGGGTTAGGGTTAGGGTTAGGGTTAGGGTTAGGGTTAGGGTTAGGGTTAGGGTTAGGGTTAGGGTTAGGGTTAGGGTTAGGGTTAGGGTTAGGGTTAGGGTTAGGGTTAGGGTTAGGGTTAGGGTTAGGGTTAGGGTTAGGGTTAGGGTTAGGGTTAGGGTTAGGGTTAGGGTTAGGGTTAGGGTTAGGGTTAGGGTTAGGGTTAGGGTTAGGGTTAGGGTTAGGGTTAGGGTTAGGGTTAGGGTTAGGGTTAGGGTTAGGGTTAGGGTTAGGGTTAGGGTTAGGGTTAGGGTTAGGGTTAGGGTTAGGGTTAGGGTTAGGGTTAGGGTTAGGGTTAGGGTTAGGGTTAGGGTTAGGGTTAGGGTTAGGGTTAGGGTTAGGGTTAGGGTTAGGGTTAGGGTTAGGGTTAGGGTTAGGGTTAGGGTTAGGGTTAGGGTTAGGGTTAGGGTTAGGGTTAGGGTTAGGGTTAGGGTTAGGGTTAGGGTTAGGGTTAGGGTTAGGGTTAGGGTTAGGGTTAGGGTTAGGGTTAGGGTTAGGGTTAGGGTTAGGGTTAGGGTTAGGGTTAGGGTTAGGGTTAGGGTTAGGGTTAGGGTTAGGGTTAGGGTTAGGGTTAGGGTTAGGGTTAGGGTTAGGGTTAGGGTTAGGGTTAGGGTTAGGGTTAGGGTTAGGGTTAGGGTTAGGGTTAGGGTTAGGGTTAGGGTTAGGGTTAGGGTTAGGGTTAGGGTTAGGGTTAGGGTTAGGGTTAGGGTTAGGGTTAGGGTTAGGGTTAGGGTTAGGGTTAGGGTTAGGGTTAGGGTTAGGGTTAGGGTTAGGGTTAGGGTTAGGGTTAGGGTTAGGGTTAGGGTTAGGGTTAGGGTTAGGGTTAGGGTTAGGGTTAGGGTTAGGGTTAGGGTTAGGGTTAGGGTTAGGGTTAGGGTTAGGGTTAGGGTTAGGGTTAGGGTTAGGGTTAGGGTTAGGGTTAGGGTTAGGGTTAGGGTTAGGGTTAGGGTTAGGGTTAGGGTTAGGGTTAGGGTTAGGGTTAGGGTTAGGGTTAGGGTTAGGGTTAGGGTTAGGGTTAGGGTTAGGGTTAGGGTTAGGGTTAGGGTTAGGGTTAGGGTTAGGGTTAGGGTTAGGGTTAGGGTTAGGGTTAGGGTTAGGGTTAGGGTTAGGGTTAGGGTTAGGGTTAGGGTTAGGGTTAGGGTTAGGGTTAGGGTTAGGGTTAGGGTTAGGGTTAGGGTTAGGGTTAGGGTTAGGGTTAGGGTTAGGGTTAGGGTTAGGGTTAGGGTTAGGGTTAGGGTTAGGGTTAGGGTTAGGGTTAGGGTTAGGGTTAGGGTTAGGGTTAGGGTTAGGGTTAGGGTTAGGGTTAGGGTTAGGGTTAGGGTTAGGGTTAGGGTTAGGGTTAGGGTTAGGGTTAGGGTTAGGGTTAGGGTTAGGGTTAGGGTTAGGGTTAGGGTTAGGGTTAGGGTTAGGGTTAGGGTTAGGGTTAGGGTTAGGGTTAGGGTTAGGGTTAGGGTTAGGGTTAGGGTTAGGGTTAGGGTTAGGGTTAGGGTTAGGGTTAGGGTTAGGGTTAGGGTTAGGGTTAGGGTTAGGGTTAGGGTTAGGGTTAGGGTTAGGGTTAGGGTTAGGGTTAGGGTTAGGGTTAGGGTTAGGGTTAGGGTTAGGGTTAGGGTTAGGGTTAGGGTTAGGGTTAGGGTTAGGGTTAGGGTTAGGGTTAGGGTTAGGGTTAGGGTTAGGGTTAGGGTTAGGGTTAGGGTTAGGGTTAGGGTTAGGGTTAGGGTTAGGGTTAGGGTTAGGGTTAGGGTTAGGGTTAGGGTTAGGGTTAGGGTTAGGGTTAGGGTTAGGGTTAGGGTTAGGGTTAGGGTTAGGGTTAGGGTTAGGGTTAGGGTTAGGGTTAGGGTTAGGGTTAGGGTTAGGGTTAGGGTTAGGGTTAGGGTTAGGGTTAGGGTTAGGGTTAGGGTTAGGGTTAGGGTTAGGGTTAGGGTTAGGGTTAGGGTTAGGGTTAGGGTTAGGGTTAGGGTTAGGGTTAGGGTTAGGGTTAGGGTTAGGGTTAGGGTTAGGGTTAGGGTTAGGGTTAGGGTTAGGGTTAGGGTTAGGGTTAGGGTTAGGGTTAGGGTTAGGGTTAGGGTTAGGGTTAGGGTTAGGGTTAGGGTTAGGGTTAGGGTTAGGGTTAGGGTTAGGGTTAGGGTTAGGGTTAGGGTTAGGGTTAGGGTTAGGGTTAGGGTTAGGGTTAGGGTTAGGGTTAGGGTTAGGGTTAGGGTTAGGGTTAGGGTTAGGGTTAGGGTTAGGGTTAGGGTTAGGGTTAGGGTTAGGGTTAGGGTTAGGGTTAGGGTTAGGGTTAGGGTTAGGGTTAGGGTTAGGGTTAGGGTTAGGGTTAGGGTTAGGGTTAGGGTTAGGGTTAGGGTTAGGGTTAGGGTTAGGGTTAGGGTTAGGGTTAGGGTTAGGGTTAGGGTTAGGGTTAGGGTTAGGGTTAGGGTTAGGGTTAGGGTTAGGGTTAGGGTTAGGGTTAGGGTTAGGGTTAGGGTTAGGGTTAGGGTTAGGGTTAGGGTTAGGGTTAGGGTTAGGGTTAGGGTTAGGGTTAGGGTTAGGGTTAGGGTTAGGGTTAGGGTTAGGGTTAGGGTTAGGGTTAGGGTTAGGGTTAGGGTTAGGGTTAGGGTTAGGGTTAGGGTTAGGGTTAGGGTTAGGGTTAGGGTTAGGGTTAGGGTTAGGGTTAGGGTTAGGGTTAGGGTTAGGGTTCGGGTTAGGGTTAGGGTTAGGGTTAGGGTTAGGGTTAGGGTTAGGGTTAGGGTTAGGGTTAGGGTTAGGGTTAGGGTTAGGGTTAGGGTTAGGGTTAGGGTTAGGGTTAGGGTTAGGGTTAGGGTTAGGGTTAGGGGTAGGGTTAGGGTTAGGGTTAGGGGTAGGGTTAGGGTTAGGGTTAGGGTTAGGGTTAGGGTTAGGGTTAGGGTTAGGGTTAGGGTTAGGGTTAGGGTTAGGGTTAGGGTTAGGGTTAGGGTTAGGGTTAGGGTTAGGGTTAGGGTTAGGGTTAGGGTTAGGGTTAGGGTTAGGGTTAGGGTTAGGGTTAGGGTTAGGGTTAGGGTTAGGGTTAGGGTTAGGGTTAGGGTTAGGGTTAGGGTTAGGGTTAGGGTTAGGGGTAGGGTTAGGGTTAGGGTTAGGGTTAGGGTTAGGGTTAGGGTTAGGGTTAGGGTTAGGGTTAGGGTTAGGGTTAGGGTTAGGGTTAGGGTTAGGGTTAGGGTTAGGGTTAGGGTTAGGGTTAGGGTTAGGGTTAGGGTTAGGGTTAGGGGGTTAGGGTTAGGGTTAGGGTTAGGGTTAGGGTTAGGGTTAGGGTTAGGGTTAGGGTTAGGGTTAGGGTTAGGGTTAGGGTTAGGGTTAGGGTTAGGGTTAGGGTTAGGGTTAGGGTTAGGGTTAGGGTTAGGGTTAGGGTTAGGGTTAGGGTTAGGGTTAGGGTTAGGGTTAGGGTTAGGGTTAGGGTTAGGGTTAGGGTTAGGGTTAGGGTTAGGGTTAGGGTTAGGGTTAGGGTTAGGGTTAGGGTTAGGGTTAGGGTTAGGGTTAGGGTTAGGGTTAGGGTTAGGGTTAGGGTTAGGGTTAGGGTTAGGGTTAGGGTTAGGGTTAGGGTTAGGGTTAGGGTTAGGGTTAGGGTTAGGGTTAGGGTTAGGGTTAGGGTTAGGGTTAGGGTTAGGGTTAGGGTTAGGGTTAGGGTTAGGGTTAGGGTTAGGGTTAGGGTTAGGGTTAGGGTTAGGGTTAGGGTTAGGGTTAGGGTTAGGGTTAGGGTTAGGGTTAGGGTTAGGGTTAGGGTTAGGGTTAGGGTTAGGGTTAGGGTTAGGGTTAGGGTTAGGGTTAGGGTTAGGGTTAGGGTTAGGGTTAGGGTTAGGGTTAGGGTTAGGGTTAGGGTTAGGGTTAGGGTTAGGGTTAGGGTTAGGGTTAGGGTTAGGGTTAGGGTTAGGGTTAGGGTTAGGGTTAGGGTTAGGGTTAGGGTTAGGGTTAGGGTTAGGGTTAGGGTTAGGGTTAGGGTTAGGGTTAGGGTTAGGGTTAGGGTTAGGGTTAGGGTTAGGGTTAGGGTTAGGGTTAGGGTTAGGGTTAGGGTTAGGGTTAGGGTTAGGGTTAGGGTTAGGGTTAGGGTTAGGGTTAGGGTTAGGGTTAGGGTTAGGGTTAGGGTTAGGGTTAGGGTTAGGGTTAGGGTTAGGGTTAGGGTTAGGGTTAGGGTTAGGGTTAGGGTTAGGGTTAGGGTTAGGGTTAGGGTTAGGGTTAGGGTTAGGGTTAGGGTTAGGGTTAGGGTTAGGGTTAGGGTTAGGGTTAGGGTTAGGGTTAGGGTTAGGGTTAGGGTTAGGGTTAGGGTTAGGGTTAGGGTTAGGGTTAGGGTTAGGGTTAGGGTTAGGGTTAGGGTTAGGGTTAGGGTTAGGGTTAGGGTTAGGGTTAGGGTTAGGGTTAGGGTTAGGGTTAGGGTTAGGGTTAGGGTTAGGGTTAGGGTTAGGGTTAGGGTTAGGGTTAGGGTTAGGGTTAGGGTTAGGGTTAGGGTTAGGGTTAGGGTTAGGGTTAGGGTTAGGGTTAGGGTTAGGGTTAGGGTTAGGGTTAGGGTTAGGGTTAGGGTTAGGGTTAGGGTTAGGGTTAGGGTTAGGGTTAGGGTTAGGGTTAGGGTTAGGGTTAGGGTTAGGGTTAGGGTTAGGGTTAGGGTTAGGGTTAGGGTTAGGGTTAGGGTTAGGGTTAGGGTTAGGGTTAGGGTTAGGGTTAGGGTTAGGGTTAGGGTTAGGGTTAGGGTTAGGGTTAGGGTTAGGGTTAGGGTTAGGGTTAGGGTTAGGGTTAGGGTTAGGGTTAGGGTTAGGGTTAGGGTTAGGGTTAGGGTTAGGGTTAGGGTTAGGGTTAGGGTTAGGGTTAGGGTTAGGGTTAGGGTTAGGGTTAGGGTTAGGGTTAGGGTTAGGGTTAGGGTTAGGGTTAGGGTTAGGGTTAGGGTTAGGGTTAGGGTTAGGGTTAGGGTTAGGGTTAGGGTTAGGGTTAGGGTTAGGGTTAGGGTTAGGGTTAGGGTTAGGGTTAGGGTTAGGGTTAGGGTTAGGGTTAGGGTTAGGGTTAGGGTTAGGGTTAGGGTTAGGGTTAGGGTTAGGGTTAGGGTTAGGGTTAGGGTTAGGGTTAGGGTTAGGGTTAGGGTTAGGGTTAGGGTTAGGGTTAGGGTTAGGGTTAGGGTTAGGGTTAGGGTTAGGGTTAGGGTTAGGGTTAGGGTTAGGGTTAGGGTTAGGGTTAGGGTTAGGGTTAGGGTTAGGGTTAGGGTTAGGGTTAGGGTTAGGGTTAGGGTTAGGGTTAGGGTTAGGGTTAGGGTTAGGGTTAGGGTTAGGGTTAGGGTTAGGGTTAGGGTTAGGGTTAGGGTTAGGGTTAGGGTTAGGGTTAGGGTTAGGGTTAGGGTTAGGGTTAGGGTTAGGGTTAGGGTTAGGGTTAGGGTTAGGGTTAGGGTTAGGGTTAGGGTTAGGGTTAGGGTTAGGGTTAGGGTTAGGGTTAGGGTTAGGGTTAGGGTTAGGGTTAGGGTTAGGGTTAGGGTTAGGGTTAGGGTTAGGGTTAGGGTTAGGGTTAGGGTTAGGGTTAGGGTTAGGGTTAGGGTTAGGGTTAGGGTTAGGGTTAGGGTTAGGGTTAGGGTTAGGGTTAGGGTTAGGGTTAGGGTTAGGGTTAGGGTTAGGGTTAGGGTTAGGGTTAGGGTTAGGGTTAGGGTTAGGGTTAGGGTTAGGGTTAGGGTTAGGGTTAGGGTTAGGGTTAGGGTTAGGGTTAGGGTTAGGGTTAGGGTTAGGGTTAGGGTTAGGGTTAGGGTTAGGGTTAGGGTTAGGGTTAGGGTTAGGGTTAGGGTTAGGGTTAGGGTTAGGGTTAGGGTTAGGGTTAGGGTTAGGGTTAGGGTTAGGGTTAGGGTTAGGGTTAGGGTTAGGGTTAGGGTTAGGGTTAGGGTTAGGGTTAGGGTTAGGGTTAGGGTTAGGGTTAGGGTTAGGGTTAGGGTTAGGGTTAGGGTTAGGGTTAGGGTTAGGGTTAGGGTTAGGGTTAGGGTTAGGGTTAGGGTTAGGGTTAGGGTTAGGGTTAGGGTTAGGGTTAGGGTTAGGGTTAGGGTTAGGGTTAGGGTTAGGGTTAGGGTTAGGGTTAGGGTTAGGGTTAGGGTTAGGGTTAGGGTTAGGGTTAGGGTTAGGGTTAGGGTTAGGGTTAGGGTTAGGGTTAGGGTTAGGGTTAGGGTTAGGGTTAGGGTTAGGGTTAGGGTTAGGGTTAGGGTTAGGGTTAGGGTTAGGGTTAGGGTTAGGGTTAGGGTTAGGGTTAGGGCTAGGGTTAGGGTTAGGGTTAGGGTTAGGGTTAGGGTTAGGGTTAGGGTTAGGGTTAGGGTTAGGGTTAGGGTTAGGGTTAGGGTTAGGGTTAGGGTTAGGGTTAGGGTTAGGGTTAGGGTTAGGGTTAGGGTTAGGGTTAGGGTTAGGGTTAGGGTTAGGGTTAGGGTTAGGGTTAGGGTTAGGGTTAGGGTTAGGGTTAGGGTTAGGGTTAGGGTTAGGGTTAGGGTTAGGGTTAGGGTTAGGGTTAGGGTTAGGGTTAGGGTTAGGGTTAGGGTTAGGGTTAGGGTTAGGGTTAGGGTTAGGGTTAGGGTTAGGGTTAGGGTTAGGGTTAGGGTTAGGGTTAGGGTTAGGGTTAGGGTTAGGGTTAGGGTTAGGGTTAGGGTTAGGGTTAGGGTTAGGGTTAGGGTTAGGGTTAGGGTTAGGGTTAGGGTTAGGGTTAGGGTTAGGGTTAGGGTTAGGGTTAGGGTTAGGGTTAGGGTTAGGGTTAGGGTTAGGGTTAGGGTTAGGGTTAGGGTTAGGGTTAGGGTTAGGGTTAGGGTTAGGGTTAGGGTTAGGGTTAGGGTTAGGGTTAGGGTTAGGGTTAGGGTTAGGGTTAGGGTTAGGGTTAGGGTTAGGGTTAGGGTTAGGGTTAGGGTTAGGGTTAGGGTTAGGGTTAGGGTTAGGGTTAGGGTTAGGGTTAGGGTTAGGGTTAGGGTTAGGGTTAGGGTTAGGGTTAGGGTTAGGGTTAGGGTTAGGGTTAGGGTTAGGGTTAGGGTTAGGGTTAGGGTTAGGGTTAGGGTTAGGGTTAGGGTTAGGGTTAGGGTTAGGGTTAGGGTTAGGGTTAGGGTTAGGGTTAGGGTTAGGGTTAGGGTTAGGGTTAGGGTTAGGGTTAGGGTTAGGGTTAGGGTTAGGGTTAGGGTTAGGGTTAGGGTTAGGGTTAGGGTTAGGGTTAGGGTTAGGGTTAGGGTTAGGGTTAGGGTTAGGGTTAGGGTTAGGGTTAGGGTTAGGGTTAGGGTTAGGGTTAGGGTTAGGGTTAGGGTTAGGGTTAGGGTTAGGGTTAGGGTTAGGGTTAGGGTTAGGGTTAGGGTTAGGGTTAGGGTTAGGGTTAGGGTTAGGGTTAGGGTTAGGGTTAGGGTTAGGGTTAGGGTTAGGGTTAGGGTTAGGGTTAGGGTTAGGGTTAGGGTTAGGGTTAGGGTTAGGGTTAGGGTTAGGGTTAGGGTTAGGGTTAGGGTTAGGGTTAGGGTTAGGGTTAGGGTTAGGGTTAGGGTTAGGGTTAGGGTTAGGGTTAGGGTTAGGGTTAGGGTTAGGGTTAGGGTTAGGGTTAGGGTTAGGGTTAGGGTTAGGGTTAGGGTTAGGGTTAGGGTTAGGGTTAGGGTTAGGGTTAGGGTTAGGGTTAGGGTTAGGGTTAGGGTTAGGGTTAGGGTTAGGGTTAGGGTTAGGGTTAGGGTTAGGGTTAGGGTTAGGGTTAGGGTTAGGGTTAGGGTTAGGGTTAGGGTTAGGGTTAGGGTTAGGGTTAGGGTTAGGGTTAGGGTTAGGGTTAGGGTTAGGGTTAGGGTTAGGGTTAGGGTTAGGGTTAGGGTTAGGGTTAGGGTTAGGGTTAGGGTTAGGGTTAGGGTTAGGGTTAGGGTTAGGGTTAGGGTTAGGGTTAGGGTTAGGGTTAGGGTTAGGGTTAGGGTTAGGGTTAGGGTTAGGGTTAGGGTTAGGGTTAGGGTTAGGGTTAGGGTTAGGGTTAGGGTTAGGGTTAGGGTTAGGGTTAGGGTTAGGGTTAGGGTTAGGGTTAGGGTTAGGGTTAGGGTTAGGGTTAGGGTTAGGGTTAGGGTTAGGGTTAGGGTTAGGGTTAGGGTTAGGGTTAGGGTTAGGGTTAGGGTTAGGGTTAGGGTTAGGGTTAGGGTTAGGGTTAGGGTTAGGGTTAGGGTTAGGGTTAGGGTTAGGGTTAGGGTTAGGGTTAGGGTTAGGGTTAGGGTTAGGGTTAGGGTTAGGGTTAGGGTTAGGGTTAGGGTTAGGGTTAGGGTTAGGGTTAGGGTTAGGGTTAGGGTTAGGGTTAGGGTTAGGGTTAGGGTTAGGGTTAGGGTTAGGGTTAGGGTTAGGGTTAGGGTTAGGGTTAGGGTTAGGGTTAGGGTTAGGGTTAGGGTTAGGGTTAGGGTTAGGGTTAGGGTTAGGGTTAGGGTTAGGGTTAGGGTTAGGGTTAGGGTTAGGGTTAGGGTTAGGGTTAGGGTTAGGGTTAGGGTTAGGGTTAGGGTTAGGGTTAGGGTTAGGGTTAGGGTTAGGGTTAGGGTTAGGGTTAGGGTTAGGGTTAGGGTTAGGGTTAGGGTTAGGGTTAGGGTTAGGGTTAGGGTTAGGGTTAGGGTTAGGGTTAGGGTTAGGGTTAGGGTTAGGGTTAGGGTTAGGGTTAGGGTTAGGGTTAGGGTTAGGGTTAGGGTTAGGGTTAGGGTTAGGGTTAGGGTTAGGGTTAGGGTTAGGGTTAGGGTTAGGGTTAGGGTTAGGGTTAGGGTTAGGGTTAGGGTTAGGGTTAGGGTTAGGGTTAGGGTTAGGGTTAGGGTTAGGGTTAGGGTTAGGGTTAGGGTTAGGGTTAGGGTTAGGGTTAGGGTTAGGGTTAGGGTTAGGGTTAGGGTTAGGGTTAGGGTTAGGGTTAGGGTTAGGGTTAGGGTTAGGGTTAGGGTTAGGGTTAGGGTTAGGGTTAGGGTTAGGGTTAGGGTTAGGGTTAGGGTTAGGGTTAGGGTTAGGGTTAGGGTTAGGGTTAGGGTTAGGGTTAGGGTTAGGGTTAGGGTTAGGGTTAGGGTTAGGGTTAGGGTTAGGGTTAGGGTTAGGGTTAGGGTTAGGGTTAGGGTTAGGGTTAGGGTTAGGGTTAGGGTTAGGGTTAGGGTTAGGGTTAGGGTTAGGGTTAGGGTTAGGGTTAGGGTTAGGGTTAGGGTTAGGGTTAGGGTTAGGGTTAGGGTTAGGTTAGGGTTAGGGTTAGGGTTAGGGTTAGGGTTAGGGTTAGGGTTAGGGTTAGGGTTAGGGTTAGGGTTAGGGTTAGGGTTAGGGTTAGGGTTAGGGTTAGGGTTAGGGTTAGGGTTAGGGTTAGGGTTAGGGTTAGGGTTAGGGTTAGGGTTAGGGTTAGGGTTAGGGTTAGGGTTAGGGTTAGGGTTAGG